>NC_045964.1:22638472-22912113 GCF_010909765.2 Amblyraja radiata
TGCGGACTCGGACCGATCCTGTTACTGCTATCCAAATGTGCCGCTATTTCATCTTTTATAATTGACTCCAGCATCTTCCCCACCACCGATGTCAGGCTAACTGGTCTATCACTGTGTATCAACTCTGGTCCAAAATACTGGAACCATTTGTAATGTTTTAACTCCCACCCTGACTGTTATCAGGAGCATAAACAATGTGTCACTTAATCTTCCGAGCTTAGACAGTTCAGAAAGACAAAAATTAGTTGAAGAAAGTAATTGAATCGGAAGGCGATAAAGATCTTTCAAAATGTTTCAGCATTGGAAGAATTGACAGAGGTGATGCTGTGAAAGTGGAACTAAACTAAACAGAATGAACGTTGGGTTTATAGTTTCACTCAAGATAACAAGGACATCTGATGTTCCCCTGAAAAGAAAAAAATCAAATGGGTTGGAATCAGTGAGGAGCAAATAGAGGCTTATGTCTTTCCAAGGTTGAGCAAAAAGATCACCTGTTTTCAGCAGTTTACCAGCTTCAAGGTTTTTCAAGCAATCGGGAAATATGGCAGAAAAGTAAAATTGGATATCATCAGCAGTGACATTATTCAGTAAGAACATTTACGACATTTTAAATCAAATATATTTTCTATCAAAGTGAGCTTTGTTTGGAGAATGTAACAGTGTTCAACTTCGAGATTCCAGTGTTGACCTTATTCAGGGTGAGATGCAAAACACTCTTTGATACTTTGGGGAAAGATTTAATGTTATATTAAATGATGAAATAGGCAACCAGTTTTTAAATAATTTACTTTTGACACATCACACAGAATAAATATTTTCTGTGTGCTTTTAAAGAATATCCTTTGAAGGATATCCCTAAAAGCACTGTACATGTGTTACTTAGCTATCCCTGTAGCTTCTCTGAATTAATCTTGTGCTAAAACGTTGGTAGGTTAGGGTTATGTGAGATTGTCCACATTCAGTTCACACAAGTTACTTATAACTGGAAGAAGTAAAAGATCTAAACAGTATGTCAACTCTGATCATAAAAGAAAAAAAAAAAAATCAAAGCCTGAAAAAGTCACCTGTTTGATGCCTTCTTGTTATGTCCTTCCAGTTCATGTTTACGTCCCAGATATCCTCCCACTTGGACAATATCTTCCATTGAGGTAAATCTGGGAAGGGTAGATGAAGTTCTGGGCTTTTCAATTTCCACTGCTGGTAATATCAAAGGTGGAAGCTTGGAGACCCTCTCATGAGGCTTCTCTTCAAACAATGATTTTTCTTCACTCTCTAATGCTTTATCTTCTGGGCTGTCAGTACCATTTACCATGGTGGACAGATCTTCCGGTGTAGTTATCTATGGGTGGTTGCAGACAACAGTGACTAAAATATTGAGCATTATGTCTTTTATTGTTTTTGAATTAACGCAATACAGATTAGTGATCAAATGCAATCATTCACGCTCTCAATTATCCCATCAAGCAAATATTCCAGAATTATTAGCTTTAATTTTACCAAGGTGCATGCCAAGTAGCAAAATATAAAATAATCCTCACATCATTGACTATTGATATGATTGTTAATATGTTATAGTGAAATTAGTTTGTTTACTACTTTAACAATATTTATGTTTGGTTGTTTGAAGTGAGCATTTTTATTAAAAAGGAAGAATATATTGTGCTCTTAGAGGGTTGTGGTGAATAAGAACACTACATTTAGTAAGTTGCCCTCTAAAATTTCCCATGAACTTCTTTCCCTTTTGATCTTCCTTCTCATGTATTTCTCAAAGGCTCCAAGCTCCAGTGTTACACACATTAGGTTAAATTATCAGAAAGGAGCATCCACTTAACAACACTTACTTTTAGTTTTATCTCTGTCGCCCCCACACCTGCTGACACACCACTCAATCTTGCTACTTCCGAAAGGACTGAAGTTCATTTCCTTGACTCCAGTAAGGGCAGGAGAGGTTCATTTACACAGAGTGTTGCTAATTTTAATCAGTTATGCCGCTGCAATCTTAAACAGCCAATGCAGAAATAACAGTTGGCGATATTAGCAAATACATTGAATAATAAATTGCCTCATATCAGCATGGGCTTTTAAAATGTATGCAAGCTTATATTTGTGCTAAAATAACACAGAAGGCAAACATACTGGAGTTTATTTGTAAATATAATTTTAGTAATCTCCAAGCTATTTATTAGTTTTGAGTATTTATTGCAAAGCTCACAGATTTTCAAAAAAATCATTATTGTCAGTGTTGCTAAAAGTTTTGATGAGTGGAAAAGTTCTTGGTAGCAGACCTCTCACATCATAAATGAAAGTTGTTCAGGAGTTTTTAATGCCAGTTTGGATAACTGAATATTATCAAAATCTCAAAGCCAGATTATTTTGTAGACAAAATATGCAAAAGTGATACTTCTCATTGTTTCTTATGTTGAATCACCAATTTTGGAAGAAACCTGGTCCAAATTTTTGCTTTTTTTTCCAGGGTTTCGCTGTTCCTAACTCAAATGCTTACTGGATTTATTTTTCAGACTGCATTATTTCACAGGAATCTGTTAGTTCATGGGATATATAATGGGTTCACCAAGTAGTTCAGTTCAGTTCACCACTGCATTATATGAAAGTATGGTACCTGTTGACAGATGCTGGTAGGTCTGTTGAACTAAACTGAAAACAAAGCTCTCTTCAGTGTTCTTTAATTAAGGGCTGAGGCTTTATTTAAAATGCATTGGTTTTAAAAATGTTTTCCTTGCAGCTCTCGCAACTCAGAATGCAATAGGATGTCATCAATTTAAGGCTTTCTACGATAGTTTAGAAGAGGTTAAAAACTTCCCTCTTTTCCCCCACCGAAATATGTCCGTGGCAGCATTGTACAAGTTTGGGATTCGCAATGATTGTTGCAACTAGATTCTTGCGTCAAGTTGTTTTGCTTTATGTTTTCAATCCTATTTTAACCTTCAAGGAATCATTGGGTAGCAAGAGTTCACAACTTAAAATCTGTCATTGCACATTGCAAGTTCTGATTGATCATTCCCAGTATTCCAGTTAGACATCTCACTGCCTGATTAAATTACATGGTGGAGTAAAGGGAGGATGAAAATCCTTTCATGACTGTTACTGGAAGAAAGGCTTGGATGAAAATGTCCCCTGAAATGAGTAGCAGGTTCAACACTTTGGACATAAGGGATGCATGAAAAGGACGGGTCAGTAAGAGGTACAAATTCTGATGGAAGAGCAGAACGCAAGGATATTTGTGTAAATGTATGGTGGTATACTGTTAAGATACAATACCTGGCTCGAGCCAACAGGGGATGTAGATGGAAACAATAAATAATATAAAATTAATAAGCACAGTGTGAGGAAAGATGAGTTAATAACCATATAACCATATAACAATTACAGCACGGAAACAGGCCATCTCGGCCCTACAAGTCCGTGCCGAACAACTTTTTTCCCTTAGTCCCACCTGCCTGCACTCATACCATAACCCTCCATTCCCTTCTCATCCATATGCCTATCCAATTTATTTTTAAAAGATACCAACGAACCTGCCACCACCACTGCCACTGGAAGCTCATTCCACACCGCTTTTCTATTAATTTCTATTAATAATAGAAAAGTGGAGCCTCTTTTTAAATAATCACATCAATAAAAAGTTTAACAAATAAAATTAATTCAGATTAGAAACTGGAAAACCGATAATAACTCAAAAGTAGATGAAGCTGAACTGCATTGCATTAAATTTTCACAAAACAGAATAACTTCAATATCAGAAGGAAAGAGTAAAGATAAAAATAAATTAAAGTGGGGCCTTACAGTGCCCTCCATAATGTTTGGGACAAAGACCCATCATTTATTTATTTCCCTCTGTACTCCACAATTTGAGATTTGTAATAGACAAAAAAAATCACATGTGGTTAAAGTGCACATTGTCAGTTTAATAAAGGCCATTTTTATACATTTTGGTTTTGCCACGTAGAAATTACAGCAGTATTTATACATAGTCCCCCCATTTCAGGGCACCATAATGTTTGGATCGCAGCAATGTCATGTAAATTAAAGTAGACAGGTTTAGTATTTTGTTGCATATCCTTTGCATGCAATGACTGCTTGAAGTCATTGATTCATGGGCATCACCAGTTGCTGGGTGTCTTCTCTGGTGATGCTCTGCCAGGCATGTATTGCAGCCATCTTTAGCTTATGCTTGTTTTGGGGGCTAGTCTCCTTCAGTTCTCTCTTCAGCATATAAAAGGCATGCTCAATTGGGTTCATATCGGGTGATTGACTTGGCCACTCAAGAATTGACAATTTTTTAGCTTTGAAAAGCTCCTTTGTTGCTTTAGCAGAATGTTTGGGATCATTGTCTTGCTGTAGAATGAACCGCTGGCCAATCAGTTTTGGGACATTTGTTTGAACTTGAACAGATGAGATGTGTCTATATCCTTCAGAATTCATTATACTACTACCATCAGCAGTTGTATCATCAATGACGATAAGTGAGCCAGTACCTTCAGCAGCCATACATGCCCAGGTCATAACACCCCCACCACCGTGTTTCACAGATGAGGTGGTATGCTTTGGATCTTGAGCAGTTCCTTTCTCCTCCATATTTTGCTTTTGCCATCACTCTAATATGTTAATCTTCATCTCATCTGTCCACAAGACCTTTTTCCAGAACTGTGGTTACTCTTTTAAGTACTTCTTGGCAAACTGGAACCTGGCCATCCTATTTTTGCAGCTAACCAGTGGTTTGCATCTTGCAGTGTAGCCTCTGTATTTCTGTTCATGAAGTCTTCTGCGGGCAGTGGTCATTGACAAATCCACACCTGACTCCTGAAGCGTGTTACTGATCTGTCGGACAGGTGTTTGGGGATTTTTCTTTATTATAGAAATAATGATTCTGTCATCAGCTGTGGGGGTCATCCTTGGCCTGCCAGTCCCTTTGCAATTAGTAAGCTCACCAGTGCTCTCTTTCTTCTTAATGATGATCCAAACAGTTAATTTTGGTAAGCCTAAGGTTTAGCTGATGTCCCTAACAGTTTTATTCTTGTTTCTCAGTCTTATAATGGCTTCTTTGACTTTCATTGGCACAACTTTGGTCCTCATGTTGATAAAAAGCAATAAAAGTTTCCAAAGGTGATGGAAAGACTGGAGGAAAGACTAGGTGCTGAGACCTCTCATACCTGCATTAAGGAGGCAATTAAACACACCTGAGCAATTACAATCACCTGTGAAGCCATGTGTCCCAAACATTATGGTGCCCTGAAATGGGGGGACTATGTATAAACACAGTTGTAATTTCTATATGGTGAAACCAAAATGTATAAAAATGTATAAAAGATTTAAATAAAATCTGACAGTGTGCAGTTTAACCACATGTGATTTTTTTTCAATTTCAAATCTCAAATTGTGGAGTACAGAGGTAAATAAATTAATGATGGGGCTTTGTCCCAAACATTATGGAGGACATTGGAAATTGGTTGGTTTCACTCAAAGTTAACATGACCCTGACCAGATGGGATACATCCAGGCCACTGAAGAAAGCTCAACTTGAGCTGCAAAGGCCTGTGGCAGAAACCTTTCAACCCTCCAAAATCTGACAGAGAAGAACAGGGCTGCAACAGTAGGCCAATCAAATCAATGTCAGTGGTGGAAAAACTCCTGGACACTCATATTGAGGACCAAATTAATTATCACTGGGGAGAAGCATTGATTAAGAAGGGATAGTATGGATTTTCATACGTTAGAGAAGCAGAATTAGGCCATTCAGCCCATCAAGTCTATTCTGCCATTCAATCACAGATGGTCTATCTTTCCCTCTCATCCCCATTCTCCTGCCTTCTCCCCATAACCCCTGACACCCTTATTAATCAAGAATCTGTCGATCTTTGTCTTAAAAATATCCGTAGACTTGGCCTCCTCAGCCTTCTGTTGTATGTGGTAAGGTCATGTGAATAAACAAATGCTGCAATATTATCCCATGGAGACATTTTAAAAGCAATTGGATAGGTTTTCAAGGGGGGGGAAGCACTGGAACACAGAACAATATTGGAAAGACCTTTCAAAGAGATGGCACATGCACAATGCATATGCTGTTGTTCATGATTTTATAAGACTACTCGTTCACAGAATATTTAACTGCTTCAGTACTTAATAACAAAATCACCAGCAGAAAAGTCAATTCATAAGTTATCGGAGCAGAATTAGGCCATTCAGCCCATCAGATCTACTCCACCATTCAATCATGGCTGTACTAACTTTCCCTCTCAACCCAATTCTCCTGCCTTCTCCCTGACACTATTATTAATCAAGAATCTATCAATCTCTGCCTTAAAAATATCCATTGACATGGCCTCTACAGCTAACTGTGGCAATGAATTCCATGGATTCACCACACCCTAACTAAAAAAAATTCCTCCTCATCTCCTTTTATTCTGAGGCTCTGGCTTCTGATCCTAGATTCTCCCACTGGTGGAAACATCCTCTCCACATCTGCTTAATCCAGTCCTTTCACTATTCGGTAAGTTTCAATGAGGTCCCCCACTTGGAATATTTAAGGGCCTGTCCTACTTGGCGATTTTTTTTGGCGACTGCTGGCATCATTGAGTGCCGTATCAGGTCACCGAAAAATTCGCGGCGTGACACGGCGGTGACGACGTATTGGCGCATGTTGTTTTTTCAAGTGTCGCAACATTTTTTTTGTCGCCGCTGGATTTTGAAATGTTCAAAATCTTTTGCCAACCCTGATATGACGCCGGCAGTCGTCGAAAAAGAAAATCGCCTAAAATCTTTCCCTGTGCTCTCTATTGCTTCAGAGAGATAACCAGTAACCTTCCAACATCTGAGACAAATCAAAAAAAGCTAGCAGGAGCATGAAATCTGAAGTAAAAACAGAAAATGCTGCAAATATTTGGCAGGTCAGGCAGCTTATGTGGAATGAGAAACACTTATATTTCATGTCAAAGACCTTTGTTTCTTTCAAAAGATGCTGCCTGACCTACTGAGCGTTTTTAACATGTTTTACTTTTGTTTCAAGGGCTGTGAGTTGAGCAAGTACTTTTCCATTTCTTTTGAAAATTCTCTTGAGAAGATAGGAGAATGTTTGTGTACAAGAAAGATCAAGAGAGTTTTATTGTCATGTGTCCCTGATAGGACAATGAAACTCTTGCTTTGCTTTAGCACACCAGACCATAGTAGGCACGAATACTGAACAGATCAGTGTGTCCATATACCATTGCATAAATATATACACACATGAATAATTCAACTGATAAAGTGCAAATAAACAGATTATTGGCTATTAATGTTCAGAGTTTTGTCCGAGCCGAGTTTAATAGCCTGATGGCTGTGGGGAAGAAGCTGTTCCTGAAGCTGGTCGTTGCAGTCGTCAGGCTCCTGTACCTTCTACCTGAAGGTAGTGGGGAGATGAGTGTATGGCCCGGATGGTGTGGGTCCTTGATAATGCTGCCAGCCTTTTTTAAGCAGCGACTAGGACAGATCCCCTCGATGGACGGGAGATCAGATCCGATGATGGACTGGGCAAGCCACGATGCAACCAGTCAACATGCTCTCCACTGTGCACCTGTAGAAGTTAGAGAGAGTCCTCCTTGACATACCGACTCTCCGTAATCTTCTCAGGAAGTAGAGGTGCTGTTATTGATTGATTACAGCTCAGCATGTAATCAATGCTTTCTTTATGATTGCATCAGTGTTCTCGGACCAGGAAAGGTTTTCAGAGATATGCACGCCCAGAAATTTGATGCTCTTGACCCTTTCCACTATCGACCCGTTTATATGAACGGGACCGTGGGTCCCCATCCTCTCCCTTCCAAAGTCCACAATCAGTTCCTTGGTTTTGCTGGTGTTGAGGACCAGGTTATTGTGTTGGCACCATTTGGTCAGTCAGTCGATCTCACTTCTGTACTCTGACTCGTGCCCATCAGTGATACGTTCCACAACAGTGGTATCGTCAGCGAACTTGATGATGGAGTTCGCACTATGACCGGCTACGCAGTCATGAGTATAGAGTGAGTACAGCAGGGGGCTAAGCACACAGCCTTGAGGTGCTACCGTGCTGATTGTTATTGAGGCTGACACATTTCCACCAATACAAACTGACTCTGGTTTGTGAATGAGGATCCAATTGCAGAGGGATGCGTAGAGACCCAGTTATGTGAGTTTGGTTAGCAGCTTGGAGGGGATGATTGTATTAAATGCTGAGCTGTAATCAATGAATAACAGCTTGACATATGAGTTTTTGTTGTCCAAGTGGTCCAGAGCGGAGTGGAGAGCCAGCGAGATCGCATCCACCTTTGACCTGTTATGGCAGTAAGCGAACTGCAGAGGGTCCAGGTTTTTGTCGAGGTAGGAGTTGATTTGCGCCATCATCAACCTCTCAAAGCACTTCATCACCACAGACGTTAGTGCCACTGGTCGATCGTCATTGAGGCATATCACCTTGCTCTTCTTGGGCACTGGTATAATTGATGCCCTTTTAAAGCAGGTTGGAATCTCAGACCTCAGAAGTGAGAGGTGAAAAAATGTCCGTAAAAACTCCAGCCAGTTGGTCCGCACAGGTTTTTAGAACACGACCGGGTATACGGTCAGGTCCAGGCGCTTTTCGAGGGTTCATCCCTCTGAAGGATTTTCTGACGTCGGCCTCTGTGACTGTGACTGAAATACCATCACAGCGAATGGGGGCTCGAGAAGGCACATCAGTGTTCTCCCTATCAAAGCGTGCGTAAAACGCATTGAGCTCATCAGGGAGTGATGTTTCGCCAACATTAAAGCTGCCCCCTGATCTCGCCTTGTAGGAGGTGATTGCATTCAAGCCCCGCCACAGCTGCCGAACATCTGTCTCATCCTCCAGTTTGGAGCAGGTCCCTTTTGGCCTTTTTGATGGCCTTACCAAGGTCGTATCTGGACTTCTTATAGACTAATGTATCATCAGTCATGAATGCCTGGTGTCTGAGAGACGAGAATATTAAACTTCTGTTTTCCTGGATGCTTCATTCATGAAACTTGGCTGTATTTTCTATCTTTTGGCAATAACAAGTTGGCTTTTTTTTAAAATAAATAAAACATTTCATTGCCAGGCATAGGATCTAGAAGGTTCAGTACATTGTTGGAGATAGGTTTAACAGTGTAAAGGATGGAAATTGGAAGATTACTTTTGACTAGATTGATGACACTGAGGTGTCATAGACATTCGCTTTTGACATCTGTGATCTCAGAATTGAATGATCAAGAGAATGTGTAAAACTGACTTGTTTACTAGAGACGTGTTAATCAATGGCCAAAAAAGAAATTGAAAAGATCAAGTTAAACATAAAAATAGAACGCTAAGTCCAAAGAAGGGTCCCAACCCGAAACGTCACCCATACATGTCATCCAGAAATGTTGCCTGACCTGCTGGGCTACCCCAGCGCTTTGCTTTTTTTTGGTAAACGAGCATC
Organism: Amblyraja radiata; assembly: GCF_010909765.2. Taxonomy (NCBI): domain Eukaryota; kingdom Metazoa; phylum Chordata; class Chondrichthyes; order Rajiformes; family Rajidae; genus Amblyraja; species Amblyraja radiata. The sequence continues at coordinate 22,647,916 of NC_045964.1, forward strand.
TTCAGTGTCTTCACTAATATGTTATTACTTCCAGTTTAATTCAGTTGGTAACTCACTTGCCATGAGGCCACTAGTTTGCGACTTGATTGCAGGCTCTTTGTGGTTATTTGAGTGCTGTGGTTAGCAAGTTCTATGCTGGAGGGGCAACACTGAGGGTGCGTGCTGCTTTTGACAGAATCATCCTATATTAGAATAGTATTAAGGGAATTGTATATGTCAAAGGGCCTGTAATGAAAGAATGCTGCAGTCAGATGGGCAGTACAGAGGGAGGGCATCATTGGCAGTAGTTTGAGAGAATGTCTCATTATTCAAGGAGGAGAAATGAGAGGGTGTCGGGCACGTCAGTGGGGCTATCCTAGGGGAGTGCTGAAATATATAGGAAATGTTGAAAATATTTATGTCAGGCAGAAAATCTATTTCCAGCATTTTCTGTTTTATTTCAAATTTCCAACAGCTACTGTTTTGCTTTTACACTAAGGAAGGGCATTTTTTTTAAATCTGAGAGGCAGGAGAAAGGAGGACTTTTTTATGTTTTAAAACAAAATCCACAACAAGTAAAAACTGAAGGAATGAGATTCATTCGTTTTGAAAGTTAATTCAATCCCAGAGTGACTGGTTGGCATTTATTAACTGATCTTTGGAAGAAGAAATAGTGGATCTCTATTATCATAGTTTAGTCGACAACCAGTGCATCTAGAACCACACCACACAATTGTTTGCAATGTTTGTGTAACAAATGGAGTGCAGTAGGATATCATAGTCGATGTTAGCTCAATTCCCTATGCTTCTGCACTCAGAGGTTGCTGCCTGATTTGTAATATCAACAGGACTTATTAGATATTGGACATCATTGCTTTTTATTACAGAGAGTGGTGAATCTCTGGAACTCTCTGCCACAGAAGGTAGTTGAGGCCAGTTCATTGGCTATATTTAAAAGGGAGTTGGATGTGGCTCTTGTGGCTAAAGGGATCAGGGGCTATGGAGAGAAGGCAGGTACAGGATACTGAGTTGGATGAGAATTAACTTTCAAAACGAATGAATCTCATTCCTTCAGTTTTTACTTGTTGTGGATTTTGTTTTAAAACATAAAAAAGTCCTCCTTTCTCCTGCCTCTCAGATTTAAAAAAAATGCCCTTCCTTAGTGTAAAAGCAAAACAGTGGCTGTTGGAAATTTGAAATAAAACAGAAAATGCTGGAAATAGATTTTCTGCCTGACATAAATATTTTCAACATTTCCTATATATTTCAGCACTCCCCTAGGATAGCCCCACTGACGTGCCCAACACCCTCTCATTTCTCCTCCTTGAATAATAAGACATTCTCTCAAACTACTGCCAATGCTGCCCTCCCTCTGTACTGCCCATCTGACTGCAGCCATGATCATATTGAATGGCGGTGCAGGCTCGAAGGGCCGAATGGCCTACTCCTGCACCTATTTTCTATGTTTCTATGTTTCTATTACACCAAATCATGGCCAAACTGATCCAGGTGTCAGGTGTGATGGGGAGAAGGCAGGAGAATGGGATTGAGAGGGAAAGTTAGATCAGCCTTGATTGAATGATGGAGTAGAATGGCCTAAGTCTGCTTCTGTAACATATGAACTTGTGATCCCCGAAAAAGATTATGAAAATAACCGTAAACTTGTGCACACCATCACAAGCATGGTGTCCACCCAAAAAGCCAGTTTAAGTCACAAAATGCGTAGGTCCCAATGGGAACACTTTGAATTTATTGCATCTCCTGACACCAAGTTGGCAGAAGGATGGCAGTTCTTAAAGCGACACTCCTCATGACAGCCAGACGGCAGCAACACACAGGGAGAAGAGAGAAACTGGAGAGCACCAAGGTTTTCTGAGAAAGACACTGAATATGATAGATTTCAGAAGGGAAAAAGATGAAGTGGTGCCACAAGAAAAATCATGACATCGCTAGATATGTCAAGGTGACCTTTGCAGCACTTGTTATTTAATGCATTAAATAGTGATAAATATTTAATGCTGTCAGTTACATGCAGAGCCAGAGAGGCATGTACCTTTCAGATGGCCTCCATCTCGACCTCATTGCGATAGATATCTGATCTCAAACCCCCAAGCAATGATCAAGTAAATAAGCTTTACATTCTTGTCCATTGATTCAGACACTGTCAGTTTTAAGAGGAGATTACTGGGTGGGGATGGGTTGCTTTCTAAGATGCGACATCTCATCATGCTCATGGACACTCGTTAAATGAATTCCTTGTAATTAAGTTCTCTTAAAACACTTTGCTAGCTGGAACTAACAGTGAATACTTTGGATGGCTTGTTGCAATCTGTAGTGAAGTCTGAAGCTGCCTTGTGATGTGCTTGCGGAGTAGGCCAAGTGTCATCCAAATGTAAAACTCAACAGGATGTGCTTCTTGTCTTTTGTGTTGCCAAAGGCAGTCGTTTTATAGACCCGGGATGCCCAGTTTACGTCAGGGATGCTTCAAATGTTTGTTGCACTATATAATACCAGACATCACTGATGTTCTGAAGCAGGGTCCCGACCTTAACCATTCTCAGTTCCTTTCCCCCTCACACAAGCTACTTGACCCGTTGAGTTCTTCCAGTATATTGCCTGCTGCTTCAGATTCCAGTATTTGGAGTCTCTTGTGTCTCCAACAGATATCATCTCATGCTGGCAAAATCAATGAATGTTCATTACAGATCTCAATTTCACCTGGAAGTTATCCTGCTTGGATTTACTCCAGATTACATTGTACAACATGGATTGTACAACACAAGAAAATAAATATAATGTAATCTGATTTGCAAGAAAACGAGTGCCATTATCCTGACCATTATGTTCACACTAGTATATTGCACATTATTTAGCATAAATCATGGGGGACTTTTTATTGAACAGGTAAGACCATCCTCCACAAAATCGAATATTCTTAACCTACAAGCATTCTCAGTTTTCCTATAAAAATGCTACATCGAAGCAATGGAAGAGACAGCACACCCACACCTCTACTTTTGGAGAAGGCTTAAAGGTTTGGCATGTCCCCAACAACCCTGACCAACTTCTACAGATGTCCTGTAGAAAGCATTTTATCGGGATGCATCACAGCATGGTTTCAGAACAGCTCCATCCAAGACTGCAAGAAATTGTAGAGAGTTGTGGACTAAGCTCAGACCATCACGCAAACCAATCTCCCTTCCATTGACTCCACACTGCCTTGGCAAGGTCACCAGCATATTCAAGGACCAGTCTTACCACGGTCACTCCCTCTTCTCCTCTCTCCCATCAGGCAAGAGGTACATAAGTTTGAAAACACATACATCCAGATTCAGGGACAGTTTCTTCCCAGTTGTTATCAGGCAATTGAACTGTCCTCTCACCAACGAGAGACCAGCCCTGATCTACTTCATTGGAGACTTTCGAACTATCTTTAAGCTGACTCGACTGGACTTTATCTCGCACTATACGTTATTCCCTTTATCTGTACACTGTGGACAGCTTGGTTGTAATTATGTATAGCCTTTTCCCTGACAGGATAGTATGCAATAAAAAGGCTTTTCACTGTACCTCGGTACACGTGACAATAACAATAAACTAAACTATGAAAACGGATGCAGAGAATTTCTGATGACAGATTATTTAGCTGAAATGCAGCTCTGCTTCTCCTTCCAGTGATGCTGCTGGTGAGTATTTCCAGCATTCGCTGAGTTAGATAGAGCTCTTAAAGATAGCGGAGTCAAGGGATATGGGGAGAAGGCAGGAACGGGGTACTGATTGTGGATGATCAGCCATGATCACATTGAATGGCGGTAGTGGCTCGGGCTGAATGGCCTACTCCTGCACCTATTGTCTATTTCAGATTTACCATATCTGCAGTAAGTTTTTTCAATTTCACATATCAGTTCCAATGTCCTATTTTTTCTCAGAAATGGTCAAAGAATAATTACACACATCCAATCATTAATACAAGCAATAAAGCCTATTCAAATAAACATCAATACAAATTGATGATTCACAGATATATAAGCAAAACAATTGTTGTGCTGTGATGTCTTCATTTCAAGATTCCTTCTTAATCTCTGCTTTTTTACCATGCCCCACCTCCTTTTCTCTGAAACGTTGGAGGTTGTGGGGAGACCTGACAGAAGTATATAAATTTATAAGAGGCATAGATAGAGTAGACACTCAGAGCCCTTTTCCTAGAATGGAAAAATCAAATACTAGAGGGCATAGCTTTAAGGTGAGAAGGGCAAAGTTTAAAGGAGATGTGCATGGCAATTTTCTTTTTGCACGGAAGGCAGTGAGTGCCTGGAACACGTTGCTAGGATTGGTGAATGAGGCAGATGTGATAGTGACATTATTTAAAAGGCTTTTGGATAGGCATATGGATATGCAGGAATGGAAGGATGTGGATTATGCGCAGGTAGATAAGAGATGGTCTTGACATCATGTTTGGCATATTGTGGGCCAAAGGTCCCATTATTGCGCTGTAAGAGCCTGTCCCACTTGGGCGTCATTTGCGCGACATCCTAAAAATTGGTTGGCGCTTGGTGACGCCGGCATGGCGCCTGGTGAGGCGTGGTGGCGTATGCAGTGACGCGCGGTGACGAGTGGTAACGCACGGTGCCCCAGGATTTTGGAATGCTCAAAATCCTCGCACGCCACCTGCGTGACGTGTCCCTTGCGCACGCCGACGTACTGATGGCGTGTGCTGACGGCGTAAGTGCAGCGTGTGGTGACGCATGGTTACGCACGAACATTGCCTATGCTAATTTATTATGCGTCACCGTGCATCAACGTCGGTAACCATGCGCCGCCCCGTACGCCGTCCGTGCGCCATTTGAGCGCCGCACCACGTGACCACCCGGGTATAAAGCGCGCGTAGTTTTGAAAATTTTTCACTGGGAAAATCCTTGCCACGGAGATCGGACTAATTACGAACGACATCGTAAATGGCTCCCAAAAGAAGCAGGACCCTCAAGAGCATTTGGCGCGCGACTGTCGTACTGCTGGACGATTTTTGCGCGACTGTCGCTTGTCAGTCACTACCGGCCTGTCGCGTAAATGACGCCCAAGTGGGACAGGCCCTGTACTGTTCCAAGTTCTATCTTTTTTCTGTGATTCTTTTATCTAGTTTTTCTAAGTTTTCACACATTTGATTTACTATTTTTAAGTCTGTCTGTTCAAAAGTCTAAATTAAAGGTTATACAAAATTATAATGGAGAAATGAAGGCTGTCATAATCAACAAGCCATTGTCTACTTTCCATGTACATATCCAGTCTGAGAATCTACAGCCAAACACAGTACAGTGTTGCAAAGTGAGTTAAATGACAAATATCCTAACTGGATTTCTATGACTTTGATGAGAACTTGGAATCTCGCAAACTTTACATCCTGCAAAGAACATAAATGTAAATAGCTTTCAATTATGAGAACAAATTTCCACAAACAAAGTCTGAGAATGGCAGGACATTAGAAGGCTTGACCAAGGCTTTAATGGAAAGCATCTGCTGAAAACAGGAAGTATAAAAAATGAGGGGATACGTTTAGCCAAATGGCTCACATCCCAAATAAACAAACAAATGGAGGACAGAACACAATCCAGTACCAAAATTATTAGTGTAGCGTATACATGCCAAACATTAGACAGAAACATAAAATCCATTATGTATGCTGCATTTTCACTCTTGTTTTTTAAGTTTGAAGGAAGATTTATACGGCACTGCAACATTTACTTCAGGTTGCCTCATACACCAAATCCTGCAATTATCTCAATAAAACATCTGTTCCTTTCCTTGTGCTGATAATGGTGCTGTTTTGTAGTTCTTCGATGCCTTTACAGCAACAACATGTTTTGTCTCCAGCAGAAACTTTGTGACTTATTCCTTTCCTTTCCTTTTCACTACCACGAAGCCCAGCTATTTTCTCCAGTCTTGACCGAGACTTTCCGCTGTTCCCTGAAAGCTCCATATACCCATGTCTTTCTGAGCAAACAACTCAAAACCTGTTACAGGATTTACCAAGAGAAAGAAATAACAGGGGCAAGCAAGGCAGAGAATAACGTAAAAGATTACGTTATGCAGGGACACCAAATCACAGTTGGGAAGTCGACCATTCATGTCCATACTAACACATCAGCAACCCATGCTCTCTCACCCTCTCCTCTTTGCCCTGCAAATTCTTTATTTTAAGTCTTTAGACTTGAGACAGAAATACAGCTCAGAAACAAGTTATTCGGTCCACCGAGTTCGCGCCCTCTAGCGATCATCCCTAACACCAGCATTATCCTTCACACTGGAGAAAATGTAACTGTGTGAAAGAAAATTTCACCAAAGCCAATTAACCTACAAACCTGTATGTCTTTGGAGCGTGAAATCCAAGCAGTCATAGGGAGAATGTACAAACTCCATACAGACTGCACCCGCAGTCAGATCAAACCCGGGTGCCTGGCGCTGTAAGGCAGCATCTCTACCACTGTGCTGCCTTCTGTTAAACAGTTTCCCTTTGGAAGCAGCAATTGAATCTATATCCACCTATAGGAATGGAAGTACATTCTCGGAGCAAACCACCAGCAGAGTATTTTTCTCAAAAGGGAACTGCAGATGCTGGAATATCGAAGGTACACAAAATTGCTGGGGAAACTCAGCGGGTGCAGCAGCGTCTATGGAGCGAAGGAAATAGGCGACGTTTCGGGCCGAAACCCTTCAGTATTTTTCTCATGTCACTTTTGCTTTCCTTTAACAATCACCTCCGTTCTATTTCATGATCCCTCAAACAATGAGAATAATGTCTTTCAATCTACTCTTTCCACAAACTTCATTATTTTCAACTTCAGCAAGGCCTTGGAATAGATTGTGCATGGTAGGTTGCTATGGAAGGTTAGATTGCGTGGGATCCAGAGAGAGATGACTGACTGGACAGAGATTTGGCTTCATTGGAAGGAAGCATTGGATGATAGTGGAAGGTTATTTACTGGACTAGAGGTCTGTGGCAGCATTTCCCGAGAAGGCTGATTGGAGTATACAAAATGAGGGATGTAGATAATCAGAAACTTCCTCTTCTCAGAGGTATCTGTGTATGATGGCACCGATTTAAGGAAATAGGTAGAACATTTAAAGGGGATCTGAGGAAGAAACCTTTCCCACAGAGGATGGTTGAAATCTGGAATACACCAGTGGTGAGGGCAGGTACTCTAACAATACATGAGAAGTATTTTAATGAGTAGGGCATGCAAGACTCTGAGTTGTTTACTGGAAAATGTGATTAGTATAGATAGATACGTGATGACTGGCAAGAACACTGTGGGCCGAATGGTTTGTTTTCATGCCGTTTGACTCTCCAAATCCTCTCCCTCCAAATTGCCCCAAAGCTGAATTCTAGCCCTTCTCATCCAAGTCTGGTCTCCACCCCCATTTCCTGGTCTGCATTCTCTTTCCTTCAAGGCAGATTTCCAACCGTCTTGGCCTCTCCATAAATAATGAGCCACTATTTTCATTGGTGCTCCTACGAAGCAGAGATAATTGAGAGTTTGGACAGGGCTTCTTCAACACTCAATACAACCAGTGGGTGAATAATCCGCACCAGCCATAAACATTGTGTATGTTAGAATCATAAGATCATAAGCGATAGGAGTAGAATCAGTCCATTCAGCCCATCAAGGCCACTCCACCATTCAATCATGACTGATCTATCTCTCGCTCCTAACCCCATTCTCCTGCCTTCTCTCTATTACCTCTGACAACTGTACTAATCAAGAATCTCTTCAGTCTTAAATATATCCACTGACTTTGCCACCACAGCCTTCTGTGGCAAAGAATTCCACAGGTTCACCACCATCTGACGAAAGAAATTCCTCCTCATCTCCTTCCTAAAAGAACGTCCTTTAATTCTGGGGCTGTGACTTCCAGTCCTAGACTCTCCCATGAGTGGAAGCATCATGCTTGAGCAAGTGACGAATTGAATGAACAAGTTGGAAGCATGTCAGGAAGTGTTCAGATAAAGACTTTGTAAGCTGCCTGAATCAGTGTTTCCAGATCATGAACACATTTTGCCACTGCTCCAAAACAAGGGTGGGAGAAAGGACAGATAACAGTTCCTGCAGTTATCTTGAATATCGAAATAGGCAATATCAAAAAACATCAAATCAAGATATAGGGGATCAATAAAGAATTTACATCTTTGAATTTGATTTATCTTCAGTTTTCACTTGGTGCCCTTTTGCTAGAACATATTTGTATTAATGTTATTTTTTTATCATCAATATTTTCATTTTATTTTTATTTTTATGCTTTGGACTTAGATCCCCCTGGAAGGAAGCTTGGCAGCGTAAGAGGATATTAACTTGAATACTTTGCCCAAGTAAATTCCAGAGGTTTGTTTCTTCCCACCCAAATCCATTTCAAAGTCATGAAATATGGAATTTATCATAGAATACAGTAAACGATGAACTCTGGAACCAAAATTAGCAGCAACCAATATCAGACCATTGCCGCACATTGAATTACAATTTCAGTATAAACTGGCAACAGAAATAACACCTTTCATCCTCAGTAGACAAATACATTACATTCTTGAGATTCCCCTTAACTTGTCTTACTGCTGTTTCTCTGTCCCTTCCTTCCCAAAATCAATTTCAAATTCCTTGCAGGAACAAAATAAAATTTTAAAAAAGATAAAAATTCACATTCATTCTGAAATATTTTCCCTGTATATTAAGTCTAACTAATGGCATACTCATGCACCTACCGTATAATTCAAAAAGAGCAGTACCTCCACTTTTATGAGAATGCTCCATTAATTCACCAAGGATAAGATGGCAAAGTACAAACTTTAATCCGGTGGCTGCTTCAACAGAGAGTATTATTGTGGATGGAATATAATTTGAAGGGTACTTTATCACACAGGGAGCATTAAAAATAAAATCGTTTTCATCAATATTCAATGTGTTTATGCCAAAACCAATTTCACTCTCTTCCATCTGGAGATGCAAATTGTATGTAATTAGCATTTCTTAACAGGAAAAAAAATTGGCTGATTTCTCCTGAAGCCAAGATAACTTACTTTTCCCCCATTACTGTGAAGAAATGTACTACGATGTTATACGCAGTACAAGGAATACATAAACTGTCTTTTATCTTGCATTAACATCTGTATATTATAATTTACAAAGATATATCAAGAATCACAATGTTTTCTTTTACTTAGAACATAGTTGCATTACATCACTTGTTGTTCATTCTCTTTTAAACATTGAAACTTGCAGCTCACTGCATTTTTGCAAATTGAGTATTGCATGCCAGCTGCACATTTAATTTTATTTCAATTTTAACAGGAGAAGATTTGTCTTTAAACCTGTTACCATCTGCTTATCTGCTCAGATAACCTCTAAGTGAACACTTGATCTTTTCCAAGTGTTTACCCAAAACATCCCCTCCACAAATACTTCCCTAACAAGCAAATTAAACCATTTCTCGTTAGATCTCCAAATAGTTGATCATTCGACTCTGCAAATAGTGGATCCCTATTCAGACACAACAGTAATCGTATTTTTAAAGTTGTGCCCTGCATTATTTATTAGTCAAGGTGGCTTACATTGCAATCAACACAAGATAATATTCTTTCCCTAATGACTGGCGGTGCAGTCAATCTTACATCTGAAATGACCAATGCCATAAATCAGTCTAATACACTGCATTGGAAGGAACTGCAGATGCTGGTTTACACCGAAGATAGAAACAAAATGCTGGAGTAACTCAGCGGAATAGGCAGTATCTCTGGATAGATGGAATGAGTGACATTTCTGGTTGAGATCCATCCCGAAACGTCACTCATTCCTTCTATCCAGAGATGCTGCCTGTTCCACTGAGTTACTGCAGCATTTTGTGTCAGTCTAATGCAATGTAACATTTGTGTCTGTCACATGCAGAGGTGCTACCCTTATGGAATGAGTGCTTAAGTGGCAGTGATTTAATGTGATGTGGCTATTGAAGCATCTTTGCATCAACACCGCAGCTGTGCATGTGTGTACAGCTTCAGATTATTGAAAGGCGTCAATAGGCTCCGAATTCAAGATACCTCATGTTTTTCTGTGGAGAAATAAGGATCTAGTTATTTGCTTGATCCCGTAGATGAGATATGTCAGTCAAAACTATTATTCCGGTGCCTTAAGTACCTACATGGCAACAGTGCCTTATCTCAACTCACTTCATAGGCTACATTTCATGTTAGTTAAACTTTATTTGACAACTTCACTCATATTGAATACTTACCAGAGTTGCTGCAGAGATGTACTTCTTCAACTTCAGTCACCTCTTCTAGCTCAAAGGCAAGGTGCTTCAACATGTCTTCATCTGGGTATGTGACAGTTTTAAACAGCATAGGGCTTAACATAGACTTGTAGTCTTCTTTGTTGAGTGCTGAAGACCAATGGCCATTAGGGTTGTTGCTGCAGTTTATTGTGCTATTGATATGTGGATTAGAGTAGGTTGAGGGCTGTGCTGAATGTTGAACCTTACTGGCCAACACCAAAATTAACACCACTGAGATGGTGCAAAGGAAAGATGTTTCATGACCATTTTTTGAACCATGGACTGGAATTTTAAATCAGGGCACCTGGATTTCTAAACAACCTTTCTTTTAGTATTCAAGAAGTTCAAACCTATTAAGTTTGCAATACCAGAGATTAAAATTGGAACAGACTATTCAGCAGCAAAATCTATAAATATCATCTCAAGAGAGGAGCTGAAAATGTTGAAGTTTCTAAAAGCTGCCTATACCAGACCATTGCCACTCATTACAATACAATTTCAGTATCAATTAATTTTTCAAAACCAAAGTTAATTTCTTTTTCTAGATAAGGGACATCAGGAAGAATGAAACTGAGCAGATGAATGGAGTTGAGCTAAGATAAGCTATTATTTGCTGAATTGTGGCAAACAAGGTCAAGGAGCAGATTGGTCCTCTCCTGTTTCAATGTTCCTTACCGCGTGGTCTAATTTCATAAACTATCACAGTTCAAAGGGAACTGATTGATTCACTGGCAATTATAATCTATTCACCAACTGTTTATTCCACACAAACTTTTCTGAGTACACATTTTTTATGCATTACATCTGAAATTTGTGTTAATGGATAAGGAATCCAAGAATGAGGAAGACTGTCCAAAAGTTTAGACTATCTATGAAAATGCCAGTGAAATATATTTTCCTTGTGACATCCAATGAATGGGAATTTCTATTTTCTTTTTTAGTTTAGTTAAGTTCAGTTTTGAGATACAGCATGGAAACAGGCCCTATGGCCAATCAAATCAGCAACGACCAGCGATCCCCGCACATTAACACTATCCTACACACATGATGGACAATTTACACATTAACCAAGACAATTAACCGACAAACATGTACGTCTTTGGAGTGTGGGAGGAAACCAAAGATATCGGAAACCAAAGATATCGAAAACCTATGCGGTCACAGGGAGAACGTACAAACTCCATACAGACAGCACCCGTAGTCAGGATCGAACCTGGGTCTGTATCTGTTTGTAGTAACATTATCTTTAAGTGTGGCTGGACTACCTTAGAGGTTGATTTTATGAACCGCAGATGATTCCTGTCATCTCACATTATTCCTCTTTACCTACTCAAACTTGTTAATTACTTTGAAAAAACCCTATTGCACCCTGCACAGGATCTGACTACAATCATGCTAGGATATGAAAATCCGTTTTGTCCATAGTTGACTTGCACCAATAATATTTTATACTGCCTAATTCTGGGAGTAACTCGATGTCTTAAAAGACAATGTGAAATCAAACAAAGAAAGCTCTAAAGATGCCTGAAGTAGTGTAGACCTGCGGATTGGGAGCATTCTAAATTCAGTGAAGGAGGTTCAAGGAATTGACAAAGGCAAATAGTATAGGAGAGTAAACAATTGAGTAACAGAAACAATAGACTGCGAGAGCTTTTGTAGGGATGTGAAAAAGAAACGGCAAGAAGATGCAAATATGAACCCCTCACAAACACACATGGGCAGAATTTACAATAGATCAGCCCATTGCAACGTCTACAGATTTGTTCTTCCAAATCCACTGATTACTTGGAGGCCTAAAAGTATAATCCCACCAAAGTGATCAGTGATGATAAGAACTAATTTTCCCAGTGATATTCTTAAAAGAGCATTCCATGACGAGCAGCGCCATTTGATACATGGCAGACTTATCAGGTGTGCAAGTTCTATTAATGTTGGGATGTAGTCGGTCAAATGTATGTATAGAGGCAAAACAATCTGATGGGCATCCTTGTGTTCCAAGTCATTTTCAATCAAGCATGAAAGAACAAAGCAACAGGATTAAATTTCTCAGCACAATGTTTATCAAAGATTTTTGTCCTTGATCACGACTGATCTTTAAAATATATTCAGAGGGTATGAATGCAGTTGGTTGTGCCAGTTTACTGTGAATCCTCATTGCTTTGAATTGAGCAGCTTGCCAGACCAGATAAGAATACTTTGAATGTCAACCATATGGGTAGGTCTTCAGTCACAGACAATTGTAAAAATTATTGATTTTGGTGGGGGGTTTAAGAGATAAAACATAGAAACAGGTCCTTCGGCTCACCGAGCCCTTGCCGACCGGTGATCACCCCTACACTAGTGGCAGTTGATAATAATTGATTGTCTGTCATTTTCTTTTGATTTTTGAATTATTATGCACATCTAACCTACACAAGTGTCAATGAAATGAACTATACCAATGTAAATTGAAGGAAATATGCAGGTGACAAAATTATGTTTCAACAGCACAAAAGCAGATGAAAATAAAAAGGCAAGCGACATAAACACATTTTCAATGAAAACAGGCCATGAAACAAGACTTTTATTTAAAATCATGGGAGGAAAGGAAAGAATAGGAAAATCATTTCCGAGAACAGTGTGGCTGGATTGCAAGTACACATATCAGAATGCAAGGAAGATAAAGCAATTGAGAAAGATACCAAAATAAAAACACAATAACAAAGCAGAATGAATAACAAAATCATAAGCGGGTACAGAAGAGATAATTGAACAGTGTGATTGCATGTGTATGGAGGACCAAATCATGCTCTTGTAGCCAAAAAATAATAGGGGAAAATGCTGGAAATACTTATCCAGTCAGGCAATATCTATAGGGAGGGAAACCAATATTTAAGGTCAATAACAGGTTCAGATGAGCCAATGAAAAGTCATTGACCTGAAATGGTAATTCTGTTTCTCTCTCCACAAATGACGTCTGACTTGCTGAGTATATTTATAGCCTTTTCTGAATAAATTTCAAATTTCCAGCATGTACTGTTTTCTTTTTGCTTTTTGAGTACAACGATTCAAAACAAGGACTATGTTTTGAAAGGTTATCCGGACAAATTTACAGCCTCAGTTCCCAGACCACAAAACAGTCTGCAATGCATTCAGCGAATATTTTTGTGTTGTATTAATGTCTTGTGTTAAACAAAGCTGTGCAACTGAAGCTCACGTTAGAGTTGCAAGGTGCCTGGTTGAAATGTTCTTCTCCCATTCACACTCAGTGAGGGGGGGATAAAAACACTAAGTCCATTTAATTAATAATAATCTATAATTAATCAAGTCAATCATTTTTGAGATTAATAAATCTAAAACAATGGACTAGTACAAGAGAGGAGACTAGACTGACAAGGTGATAAGGACAAAGAGGGTTAAATCAAACAGTTGTGATCTTGGTGCATCGATCAAACTCAAAAGTAATAAAAGTCTAAGCAGCAAGCTACAACTTAAAGTTTATTCTTAAAGTTAGACTTTTAAGCTGTGAATATTGTTTGCATAATCCTATTGTGCATTTCACTCAATAGTAAAACATTGATATTAATTTATGTAAAAGCATAGATATTTCATTTAAGTATCGCTCCTGCAAATCTTTATCTCAAATCTAATTGATTTTGATGCAAAATAAAGTACATAAGCTAATTCATTGTATACCCATTCTGCTGTATGACTGCAGAAAGCATTTGAAATAAAACAGTGTCAATATAGAGATTCGGCTATGTTGCAGTACCATCTGCTGATTGCTGCATGAATGTAGTATATTTTAATTTTGGCAAGTGTATTTTCCCCTCAGGAAATTTAAAACAATAATGGCAAACTTTCAGTTATTCCTGGAATATTTTTGAAACTGAACAGCTGAATAAGTGGTTTACTTGTTTTTGTCTGTTTTTATTTCATTATTCATTTAGTTAAGCATGAAAATGATAAGGAGTTTTGCATGAATAGAACTAAATGGTTATTTTGGAAAGTAGACAAAAGACAATAGAGGTGCAGGAGAGGGCCATTTAGCCCTTCGAGCCACTGCAATCATGGCTGATCAACCACAATCAGTACCCCGTTCCTGCCTTCTCTCCATATCGCTCGACTCCACTATCTTTAAGAGCTCTATCTAACTTCCTCATGAAAGCATCCAGAGAATTGGCTACTGTCTTCTGAGGCAGAGAATTCCACAGATTCACAACTCTCTATCTCCGTTCTAAATGGCCAACCCCTTATTCTTAAACTGTGGCACCTGGTTCTGGACCCCCCCCCCCCCCCCCCAACATCGAGAACATGTTTCCTGCCTCTAGCGTGTCCAATCCCTTAATAATCTTATATGTTTCAATAAGATCCCCTCCGATCCTTCTCAATTCTAGTATATACAAGCCCAGTCGCTCCATTCTTTGGATGCGAGTGATGACTGAATGTCATCACTCATATTTTAAGCCATGAGAGAAGATAAAATTCAGCTGAAAAATATCATTTGAATCCCAAACTCCCTGAAGCTTTCTCCATTAGTCAGTAATTTAGACATAAAGATTATGATCTTAGAGATAAATCATTGCCCCAAACTTAATCTATTTATCTGTCCTGAATAGATGGTCTAATATTAACAATAATGAAAGAGTGATAGAAATCCATGCATTTATTTAGTGATAACCATGGTGTAATTGGTCATTCCATTTATCTTACTCTAAATTGAATAGAATTTAATTGAAGAATTAAGTCTGAAGAAGGGTCTTGACCCGAAACATCACCCATTCCTTCTCCCCAGAGATGCTGCCTGTCCCGTTGAGTTACTCCAGCTATTTGTGTCTATTTTAGGATTTACTATGAATCTATTTAATTTGCTATTTACTAAATAGCAAGATGGCTAAACTCTTTCTAATCCCCACCGGATTACAAACTGTTCTGAAAGGAGGAATTTTCTGTTCCAATATTTAATTTTGATATTTAATGTATTTGTAAGATTCTTGATACTTCAGCTGAGTAAAGCTTGCACAGAGCATAAACATAGGCGGATTGGCCTGTTTCTGTGCGGTAAACCCTAGGTAAAGCTGTGAATAGCAGCTATACATTTGGAAATTACGGTTTGAGCAAATGTTTGCTGAATAAACTGATTCAGTCTTCCCGCAGTCTCCCACTGATTCACTGCCGCACGAAGAGAAAAATATGGGGAAACAAAACTTTTTGCTTGGTTCTCCTGCCATTCAGTGGACAGACTGACTGGGCACCCGTATGGTGAAACCTTCGCTCCAATACTGAAGATAGACACAAAATGCTGCAGTAATTTGAGTCTGAAGGATGGTTCCAACCCGAAACATCAGCTATCTTTTTTCTCCAGAGATGCTGCCTGACCCGCTGAGTTACTCCAGCATTTTGTGTCTTCGGTTTAAACCAGGATCTGCAGTTCCTTCTATCACATTTTGTTAGCTCCAATGCCTTTATGCTATCAAACATACATCATCCAAATCCACGTGTACGAGTGAGGCTGTCAGCAATGAGTCGATTACTAGAAATTCACACCCGTTCAGTACACAAACAGCAGTAGAGGCTACACATTCTGCTCCTCTTCTTAAATTTTGTTTCATTGACAACTATCCAGGGAAACATTTATAGCACATCTTAAAATGAACAATGACTAAAGTCTGAAGACAGCACAATGAGGAACCTAGACTTGCAGCAACCGAAACCAAAGTATTCCTTTTACATTGTTCAATGGCTGTGTTTAAGTGGTCCTGTGATCTACAAATTCCAGCTTCTCCTGCCCCATACCTCAACTCTTGGGGTGTGCATGCACATGCGTCATTTTATCTTTAATTTGCTTACTTAGATCCACTTCAGTCCTGTGAATTCTGAGCTGTCCGATGAAGCTAGTATGGGAACCTCATACTGATACAGGTAGGACAGGAGTGGCAGGCATGCAAGTTATAGCAGTAGAATGAGACCATTTGGCCCATCGATTCTACTCCGCCATTCAATCATGGCGGATCTCTGCCTCCGAATCCCATTTTCCTGCCTTCACCCCTTGACACCCATTCTAATCAAGAACTTGTCTATCTTTGCCTTAAAATATCCACTGACTTGACCTCCACAGCCCTCTGTGGCAATGAGTTCCACAGATTAACTACCCGCTGATGAATGAAGGGTGTTGTTTGGGTGTGCTCCTTCATATGTTCAAATGTGGCATCTGTGGGCTCTCAATAAATGAAACAAGATTCTCATTACCATCTTAAATAGTCCTCCAGATTCTTCAGGTATGCAAATGTCCTGGCCTGCACAACATATCTAACTGAGTGTAATTAAGGGCTGGATGCTGGGGATGTTGACTGGGAACAAGATGTTGACTTGCTTTGCTTATCCCACTACCGGATTTGGAGGTTTCTACAGAGATAGTATTGTAGTACCTCTCCAGTGCTTTGAAGAGCCTGCTTAGGTAGTCCATTTTTTAGAAGAGTATTGGGGGGACAGGCCTCAATACTGGTGGAAAAAACCTGAGTTTTTGTGCCTGGTACAAATTCTGAATCTTCAGGCATTGTTTTCCTCAGTTGATGCAATTGTACATTTCCTTGTTGATGTCTGCTTTAATTGAGAGGCATCTCCCATGTTATGGACAGTAGTCTGCCGGTTGCAGGTCTCATCATGGGGACACTGTGATTTTGAACAGATCTAGTTAAGGACCTTTGTTTCGCTGATGCTTTTTCAGATGTTCCCATGAAAGAGTCAATGATGAGTTAAACTTGGTCCCTGAACATGCACGCATGCAAGTATCATCAGCATTGTGACACTTGATTGCCGAGGTTGGAGTTCTGAAACTGAGGTGACACAGGCGCAGCAGTTTCCCATTTGGTCAATACATTAGTTCCACTAGTGCAACATTGCAATGGAAACAATTGACAAATGTATTGAGGTGATCATGCCACCTTACTTGACACCAGTCTTCAGTGAGATTGGATCCGTCGTGAAACCAATAATTAAGATCACACTTGCATGACATCAGATGTAAGATTAAAGACATTTCTATGGGCAACCAAATTTGGAAACAGAACTCCACAGTCCATCTGGATTAACACAGTCAATGGCTTTTGCAGTTGAACAAAGCAATGTAAAATAAGTTGAGGCGATTTCCTGCACCTCACTTGGTTGTTGCACAATAAAGGCATAATTCTACTTCTGGATGAACTGAACACACACAGACACACCTTTAGATCATCGATGATTTAAAAAAAAAAAACATGTATTTAAAGGGCTCCTTTTACTTAATTGTTATTTATTTTGAAGCAAGCCAGACAGTATGTGAAATTATAGATATTTCTATACTGAATTTCTTTGAGAGAAACAGATATAAATAACCATGGTAGCTTTTGTTTGAAAACAGGGTCCAGGGAACTGTTCTGCTGAGTTATGCAGAAGACTCCTAGAACATCTAATACTCATTAACGTTTTGGAAAACAAGCATATTTCCATTACTGAACCATCAATATTGTTTCTGCACTTATTTTGCACCATGCATCTTCTGTTGAAAGTTAGTTTATCTATTTCAAAAAAGAGAATACCAAAGAGCATGCACACTTCCTCCACCTCATTCCATCATATGCCCCATCCCCGAGAGATACAATGATCCTGTAGCCCAGTGCAGTGCCATCTGAACTCGGGAAGAGTTGAATACTCTCTGAATTAGTGACAGACTGCTGATCTCTCATACCAGAATTATAGATCTTATATATTCAAAAGAATGCATTGATGAATGAGATGTATCTCTGGAAATCTTTAAAGCAAACTACAAAATTGCATCAAGATGCCATCCGCAATTAGTTGTGACCTACTGAGGAACATAAAAGCGGTCAGCACCTGATTACTAATTGAAGTAAAAGGACAATGAATTTAAATAACACCTTGACAATGATTGTTTTCCCCAAATAACTGCAGTATTCTTGTTCCAATATCTCCTGCACTATGACTGAGTGAAATGAGCAAACAGGAGTGTCAGGTAAAGCCATCACTTGTAACCTTGTCTAAACTCTTCATTATTCTGTTCTGTTTTCATAAAACTACAAGCAGAGCCAGCAAAGATAATGTTACTTGGTTAATCTGGAGCAAAAGCCATCCCACGACCGGAGACTGTTATGCAAGACAAAGCAAGGCAGACTGAGAGCAGGAAACCAAAGGGTACTGATTCAAGAGGAACTTTGGTTGCTACCATAAATCTTCTCACCAAGTATGAAGACATTTCAATCCTGGTGCACAAAAGATTTTGAGTAACCTTCGCTTAGCATAATTATGTCACATATCTATTTGTACCTATTGATCCAATAAACTACTTCAGTGTACTGTGAAAATCATTTCACCTGCATTGGTCAACATTGGTTTTGGAATGGGACAACCTCCCGTAATCTCTTGCAATCGATTGTGTTAACAGATATATCGCATAAAAGACAAGTTTTACAGAGAGACAAAATACTTATTGGACTTAAGTAACGTTTGAAGCTGCAGTATCACTTCCCTTAATCAATGACATTTTTTAACATAACATTTTAACATAACTAAGAGTGGTGGTGGAATTTTCCTCTGGCTGCTCTGATTCAGTGAGAGTGTAAACTGAATAGGTTGATTTATTCTGACACAGAAATGACAAAAAAAATGATAAGAGAGTGACATTTCCATGCTGCATTCGCATTGTCACTAACACACAGCAACCAAAAGAAACCTTGCTCCCTTGCCCCATTGATCAAAGTCCAATATACATCTAGACAGTAATCTCATGTATTTGGCCCAATTTTGAGTAATATCTCGGCAGATCTCCACCGTCATTCTTAGATATTTCAAGCTTATGAATGAAAATAAACATAAAAATATTAAAAGGCTCTGGAAACATCTTTTGATGCATCCAAAATCTGAAAAATGAATACTGCAACTTTAACCGACTGTTTGCCTCTATACAGGTAAATTAGTCACCCACTACCATTAACAAATCTCAACATTTGATATCCAAATTGCAGGCACAGCCAAATTTGGGATTTAAAAAAGTGATGAGCATTGCAGAATTCTTATTGGGCTAACTGGTTAAAAACAGAATTACGAAAATATAACTAAAAAGTTCTTGACGGGTTTTTGATCAATTTTCCTGTTGTATCGGCAAGTTATTCTATTCCATTTCTACAAATTCATTTTATTTAAGTCAAAGGAACAGGGAATGAACTTCAAATCAATATTTGTTGTTATTATATATGGTTAAGGTGTTTAAAGGTGAATAAAAGAGTTTAGAACACTTAAAATGTTTTCAGAGCTTCAACTTTTTTTCTGTTTCTAGTCTTTTAACTTTTTTTAAACATAATTTGCTTTATACTTCCTGCAAGCTGAGCCATGGCTTAAAGAAAATCTCTTAGCACAATGGGTGGAGGTAAAGTGTATTGCAGGCCAAACAGGTAGGGCTTAGGGGTGATGCCTGTGACAACACACATACAATAGCTTATGTGAAGAAGGGTTGGCAGTAGATGAGCTTCCTGGTAAAATAAGTGATTTACAGTGGGGCCTTCTCCCATATTCCTGAACTCTGGTTAAAACTGAGCTGATTAGCAGACATTTAGAGAGAGGCCATCTCCCTTCAAAAGTTGTAAGTGAAAAGATGAATAATGGACATTAATTTAAAAATGTGAAAACCTACACAGTGCAACAAAGATCTAAATCCATCATGGACACAATGTGAAACCAACCCTACATTTTATAACAACTAGGAAATTCTCATGTACATTTTCAGAAGAGGGGGCTGTATGAAACAGGCTAAAGCTTCCCCAGGTTGCACTCCCACATAATGCATTTTACAGAAGTTTTTAGGGGGGGGCAGGTAATCTTCAATGTTCATCACTCATAATGTCAATGCTATATCCAAGGTTGCAATTCACCTTGGCTGGTGGATCAAAGCAATTAGCGATGAAACTAGATATCAGGGAGGCCAATGAAACTGAACATAATGGGCAGCTAATACAATGCCATTGGCTTTTGCCACCATCCAAGACAAATCCCTGTTCTGCCTACATTTGTGTTCAATACAGATACCAATTCCTATTTCTTTTGCCTCCTTACTTTTCTCTATGCATGGTCATCTTCTTTGTTAAGCACTTCTATAGCTGAAGAAAATATGGGTGTATGATTATAAAAGAGACAAACCACCAAAACAAGAGGAATCGGATTCAGAGAGGGCGCTGATTGGCATTTTCAGTTGACTTGAAACGACGGGAACTATGACAGAATTTAGATTGATAACTGACCAGTGATGGCTCTTCTGTTACATGGGGAGTTATTTCCGTTGCTTCCTGGTCTTCAACCTTCCACCCTTCTTTCTGTTCCCTAAGGGAAAGGAGAAAGCACTATCAATCAACATGGCTCTGGCACCTTTGAATATTTTGTGCTTCTACTCTGCAAAAAAAATAAACAAAATTAATTTATAAAGATTTTGCCATCTCAATACAGTAGAATTGCTCAGACTTCAGGATACAGTTATAATGGAGACAAATAGGATTAATGTAGATGGGCAAAAAGGTCGACATTGACACAAAGTGCCCAATTCAGTGCTTGACAAGTCTACTGTATAGCCATGATTTTTTTAATCATATTGCAGAAAGGAGTTTCCAAATAACGAAATCCCAGTGCTACGGAAAGATTGATGTTGAATAAATTGTGTTTGCGTGCAGTTCAGATTCACTTTTTTAATTTCATAGGTATCAAAATAAGTATTATTTACTAAAGTTGGCCAAAGAAATCTCAATTAAAATTGACATTATACGAAAAGAGCCAAAGAATTATCCAAATATCTACTGAATTAAATATTTTAATTTGGACAGTAATTTACTAATGTTCACTATTGATGTCCACTGAATTGAACGCTCATTAGTTGCATCATAAACTCTCAATTAACTTTACAAGAGAAGCCTTTTGAAAACTGAAGGTAGACACAAATTGCTGGAGTAACTCAGTGGGTCAGGCAGCATCTCTGGAGAGAAGGAATAGGTGACGCTTCGGGTCGAGTGCCTTGAAGGGTCCAGAGATACTGCCTGACCCGCTGAGTTACTCCAGCATTTTACGTCTACCTTTGATTTAAACCAGCAACTGCAGTTCTTTCCTACACACCTTTGGAAAACTGTTTTTCTTGGCTCCCAGTCTGGTGCCATCAGCACCTGCAAGGGCTAAAGGGTGAACTCCTTCATGTGCTGATGTGATCAGCGTTCATTTAATTAAGCCTCATCAACTCTAATGGTGTTTATCGAAGACTGATGTGAACTGCCCCCTTCTCATATCAATGAGACCATATGTAGATTAGACGAATGTTTCGCTATGTCCACCAAGGGCTGTTGGATCTTCAGATTGCTAACTATTTTAACTACCCTTCCAATTTCCATAAGACCTTTCTGTCCTGGGCCTCCACCACAGCCAGAGCAAGGCCAGATGTAAACTGGAGGAACATAACCTCATATTCCTCTTGGGTAGCTAACAACTCAATGGTATGAATGCTGAACTATTCAACCTCGAGTAATAACTTCTTCTACCTCCCTTGATCTTTCTCGTGCCCCCACCCCCACTTCGGTGCGTCCATTTCCCCACCATCTCCAAACCCTCCCGTGTCACCCAGTTCCTTTCCCCCACCTTTATACGCTCATCTGCCAACCTCAGTCCCTCATTTCCCTTTTATCCCTTCTCTTTCTCTTCCCCCCAGTCCCTTCCACTCATATCTCCTCTTTCTGACTTTACATTTCACCCCTCCTATCCTTATTTGGCACAATTTTCTTTCCTTTTCATCTCAAACCTTTGTCACCTACTTACCAAACAAATCCCCAACATCTGTATCCACCCGTTATTTGCTAGGCTTTGTCCTACCCCACCCTTTTTCTCACATATAATCAACCATTCATCTGTCCATGGAACATTTCTGTCAAAGGATGTTTTCAGGTTTAAAATTTCCCAAACATCATTTTAATTAGTGTTTAACAATCAACCTTTTCCTTACATCTATTGCTGTGTTTTGATGATGAATTTACAAAATTCGTTGAATTCAAAGAGTGAGCAGTGAAGGTAAGAAACATGAACTGAGTTAAGATGTGACGATGAAGCCAGGTGGGGGGGGATTGATTGATATGTCTACAAATGCAATTGTATTACTCTGTTTTCTTAGTGTCACAACACAGAAAATTGATTGATGTTAAGGGCCTGTCCCACTTAGGCGTTATTTGCGCATCATTTACGCGACATCATTTACGCGTCACGCCATGCACGCGTAATGCACATCATTTACGTGGTGAGACGTGGTGGTGTATGCAGTGACGCGCGGTAGCATGCGGCGCCCCAGGATTTTGGGATTCTCAAAATCCTCGCGTGCCACCTGCGTGACGCACAAATGACGCCCAAGTGGGACAGGCCCTTTATTCAGGGTGCAACAGAATAAAGACCATTTCTAGCAAAGATCTTATAGCGGAGCAAGATAGTTCATTGTCATCCTTTTCCGTAACCCGACCCGACCCAACTCAGTGTAATCAGCGTTGTGCGGGAACAGTTTGTGTTAATAAATTATAATTCTGAAAATGAGGAGAAGATTTTTCCCAAATAACTTTTATTTTTACGAGGATGTTTCCGTAACCGGCTTCCGTCTTCGCAGTAGTATCCTATGGGATCTTTGGTGTGGAGACAGAAGCCGGTTACGGAATTAGGGTCGATAACTGAATCTGCCCATGACCGTACTACGTCTTTTTCATCGAGTGATCTATGTTGCTTGCTATAGGATCTTTGATTTCTAGGTCATTTTTAATTAAGCAGTTTCTACCGGTTTCAACAATAATCTTTTGCTTTCTAGGGAAGCAGCAACAACTCCACTGTACACCACATTATAAGGTCCCTCTGCAAAGGATGTTACTACAGTAAGACACTATATACAAGTTATACCATCCAGGAAATTGAGGTGGGTTTACAGCTGCTGATGGTCAATAACCTAATGTTGACCCACTTTTGACATGAGGAGGAAAGACCAGATCAAGATCTTGTCTGCAAATGTCAGCCTTAACAGAATTTACCACAAAAACTTTTCATATTTAAACCTCACTCTACACTCCTTGACCCCAACTTCTGAGAAAGCCTGGCTCTGGTGCAACTACAAAACTGACCCAGAGTATCAACACTTACTTCTCCTCACGAGTTGGAACAGGTGTCCTTTGCTCATGATCGACTTGTGCCTCTGGCATTACTTGTGCTTCCTTGCTCCGCTTGAAAGCTTCTTGTTGTTTCTGAACCTCCAGTAACTCCAACTACAAGATAGAAACAGCATAGGTGTATATCATATTAAACACGCTGACAAATAACAAATGATTAATCATTAAAAAAAAACAACAGTATTGGAGGAATTTCTTTGATAAAAAAATATTTTAATTCAATTATTGGACAGGAAAAACTGGCCACATATGCACTATTTAAATGGGATATTCATTCCTTTGGATGTCCCCTTAGCTCAGATGTTTCGCCCCAACAAACACGAATAGACAGGTGAGAGAGAAATTAAAAAAAAAGTAGCAGAACTGGAAACAAGGAAGGCTGAAGCAAGAAGTGGGACTGAGTCAAGTGTTGTCATACTGACATTTGGACAATCGGTTCATATTGGCAAGGGAGCAGAGCTGAGACAGCTTTCTCAGCTGAGAACATCACCATCCCTGAACACTGAAGAATGCTGTTAAGAATATTTCAGGATGCAGTACATCAGGGACAGTCTGGTAAATTGAATCAGCTTAAACTCTGATAGATGCAGACGAGGTGATTAAGCCAAAAGGAATTAAAGGAAACAAGTCCATTTAGAGAAAATAATGTAATAGCCACAGAATTAGCTATAAAACAAAACCAATGACTGGAAGGCACGCAAAGAGATGGATAAAAGGCTGCCTCAGAGGATGATCAGGAGAAACAATTCTGGTGAATGACCATTGCAGAAGACCCTAAGTTATGTACTCAGAGAAAAAAAATCACTGCATTGAACCCCAACCAAGTTCATCTGGAGCAGTTAATATCCAAATACAAGTAGCGAGTTTTGGAATCTGTGCAACTAACTGAAGAGCAGTGTAACTAAATAGTTAACAAGTCTTGTTTAAAACTGTGTTGTGAATCTTTGACTTGTTTGAAAAATCGTGATTAACAACAAAGTATGATTGTTAAGCAACGTCATTGTCCTGTGTTTATTATCAAGAGCTACACTTAGTTGGCAAGTGAAGCATTTATACAACTTTTTAAAAATAGCAGAACATCCCAAGGCACTGTTGTGACACGTAGTTTGACTGTGAGCCACATCTGAGGGCAGTTTGGGGAATCAGTTAAATATCGAGAGTGTTTTAAAAGAGAAAGAAACGTGGTGAGGTGTGCATTTTGTTGGGGAGGGAATTCTCAAGCCATTATCCTGGAAGTTATAATGCAACGCTACTAAAGTTGGAGTAGTTAAACTTGGGGATGATCAAGATGACACAATTACATGAGCACAGGGGGTAGTATCTGTTTCAGGGATTCAAGGAGGTCTCCCATAGCTTGGATAAAGCAGCACTGTCAGGAGCTGGCCAAGGAAATCAATGCCAAGAATGAGTCATCTAGGATTTGAGAGCAAGACTAAATATTTCCATGACTGCATGTGTGGTCAAAGTAAATGCACTCCTCCTCCAAACTCTAGCAGCCAAATGCAGTCCAAATGCAGTATACACACTCACGCATGCACTAACACGCAACACCTTTCTAAAGTGATCACGGTGGTTGAAGTCAGCAAGTGTTTTGAAAGGTCAAAGATAAAGTGAATTTTTTAAACTCAAACTTGTATGATAGCTGTATGAAAATTCACAAAGATGTAGTGTGACATTTAAATCCAAATACAGGTACACCATCAATTTTCCAGCACACTTGGTTGCAGAGCCTTGATGAATTATTCATCTTGAGGTCATGCCAACAGAGGTCACATAATAATAATTCAACAATACACCTCTGACCCACTAATTATACCCCTCCCGTGTCTCTAAAGCACCATTGACTGCAAGGAATGTAACTAAAGAATTAACAATTAACAAAGAAGTAACTCTTTCAGGGCAGAGGCACACACCCTGAAAATGTGCGGCACACACAATGCCCTCATAATTTTGTCTGGATTAAAGGAAGTGCCGGGCGATCAGTTGCTGGAAAATGGGTGATGGACATGTACTGGATCACAGTGCTCTCACTGCTGTGAGATATAATTTCCAAAATCACTACTCCTTCATCAAAATGGACTGCCAATGAAGTGTGCAGCATAATAGTAATGGACTGTGAAAATTAGATATGTTTATTTGAATGAAGCTGAATGCCTCACTGGGTTTTCACTTACAGTGGTGAGTCTTTCCAGTGCCTCAAACCTTTCGTCCCATGTAGCTGTTGATTTTTCAAATGCCTCATGTCTCTTGATCAGTTTTTCAGTCTCACCCACATTATTGCCCAGATCACGGCTGCTGAGATAGGACTCCTGAGAAATCAGCCACGC
Organism: Amblyraja radiata; assembly: GCF_010909765.2. NCBI lineage: Eukaryota > Metazoa > Chordata > Chondrichthyes > Rajiformes > Rajidae > Amblyraja > Amblyraja radiata. Next base: position 22,673,726 of record NC_045964.1, read on the forward strand.
TTCAGCAACTGAAGCATCCCTTGCAAACTGACATACTTCCAGCACTAAAAACAAAAGACCAACATGATTTGAAATTTTAATCAGTTAATATAGGTAAAAAAACTTAAATTATGATTTAATGAATATTCATTTTGATCATGAACACAGAGTAACAAGCCATTAATCGTTACATTACTAGAGTAGTATTCTGGAAGCCAAATCTCCAGTCCTTACCTGGTCTGGCCTGTATGCGACTCCAGACCCATAACAATGTGATTGACCCTGAACTACCTTCCACAATAGCCAAGCAAGCCACTCAGTTCAAGGGTCAACTGGGAATGGGGAAGAAATTGTGGCCATGTCAGCAATGCTCACCATCAAAGGAATATAACAACAAATAAGCAGTAGCAAGCTGGGCAAACTATAAATTAATGTAACAGCCATTAACCAGGACTGGGTATACCTGTATTTACTTGTGAAAAAAACTCTTTGGGTGGGTTAGGGTTGTGATAAAAACAAAATCAGGTACAGACTCAACTAAAATTCAAAACAAATTCAAATTAAATACATTTTGGAAAAACTGTGCTCTGATCCATTATAACGTTTGGGTCTTTTTAAGTAATTTACTCTTCTAATTGAACAGAAGATTCTTTGATGGATTTATCATGTCTTCCATTTGTTCTCTCATAGTTGTAAAGCAGCCATCTCATGGTTGGCTCAGCAGCCATCCTAAACAGGCCCTTAATTGATTTATCCATTTCTTTTTCCCATCTGTTATTTATTTTGTGGTATTTACAGGTATGCACATATAACTTGTTCCGACAAAGTGTCACAGGGAATATTGATAATCATGAAGAGATGCTAGGACAAGAGCATAAGAGCAGAAGTAAATCTGAGGAGTGGCTAGACACAAAATGCTGGAGTAACTCAGCGGGTGAGGCAGCATCTCCGGAGAGAAGGAATAGGTAATAGTTTCAGGTCGAGACCCTTCTTCAGTCTGAGGTGTGGCTCATGTGGCCCTCAAGCCAACTCTGCCATTCAACGTGATCATGACTGATCTGCTCCAGGTCTCAACATTTCTGTATTAGTTCCCCAACATTCTTAATTCCCTGATCATTCAAAAGTGTGTCTGGTATCCTCTTCAAGTACTCTCATTTATCTACCCTTCACAACCCTCAAATGGAGAATGCTAGAAATTCACCAACCTCTGTGAGACGAGGTTCCTACAATCATCATGCCACAAAATGGCAACACTTGTGTACTGCCCAGGTGAGGTCTGCCATATAATTCTACCGGGTTCTATCCAAAACAAAGCATTTCACTGAACCTACCTCATTAGATTGTGTATATTTACTTGATTTCAATGTTGAAGTGCTTCAGAATACAAAATATTTTAGCCTTTTGAATCACATATAAAAATACATAGATTATTTTTATCTCCAATTCTGGATCGAGTTTCAAGATTAAGCCTAACAACCTTGTGCTCTATAAATGCTCACAGCAAAATTAAGTTGAACAAGGAACAAGTTGCTTGAATTGAATTGAAAAAAAGATGGAACATTTTCCTCAACAGCATTACCAATCATTATTGTAACCTCAATTACATGTGGTAGTCATTTTTGAACTGATCATCTTGTGCCATTACAGGGTGTAGGCAATTTCAAATTCCTGAGTAGTATAACTGAAGCTTTCTTTTAGTTCAAGATTATGTGATAGCACACTAGGTGGTGACAGAGAGTTTAAAATGCTACAGGAAAATATTCCGCCTCAACCATGTTTTCCCCAATGCTAATAGATTTAAATTGCATAGATTGTCCGGGTAGTTTCAAAAAGAGGGTCTGTGGCCTGTCCACAGTAGTCTTTTGGTATTAAAATTGTTCTTTCACGCAACTACTGGTAATTCAACCTAGTGTTTAGTGCCATTTGGGAAAAGTGCCTGCATCAGATTATGAAGCGATGAAACAAATCGGCCTCAATTTTCATAATATCTTTGGTTCCAACATTTGACAGGAAACGATATAACACTCATGGATGACATGAGAACTTCCACTGGGGGTATAAATGTGAAATTCAATTAACTTACTTAAGCACTTAAAAAAAAGAAAGAAATTAAGCACTTTGGATGTGTAATCCCAGTTGTTATGCAGTGAGCTATAGCAGTTGATAAGGAATGAGAAAGCCTGTTGAAATTTCAATGACATTAGAATTTCTTGATAGACTCTAGATATTCAGCTTCAGTGATAGCTGGAGATTAGTATCGGCTGTAACTCAGAGAGAACTCCTTTGCTGCTTTTCAAAATAGTGTCCAATATCCCACCACATCCACCTGAGAGAGCAGACAAGCTCTAGCATTGCATCCAAAAGACAGCACACACTCAACAGTGAAATGATCTCTCATTGCATTGAAGTGGCAAAGGAGGACTGACATGAGAACAGTGTTTCACTTACAGAGGCGTAACCAGTACCAACGTTCATCCCACTTATCCATCATCAATTTTCTGTTCTCTGTAAGTTGTATCAACTTCTCTTTGATCTAAGGAAAAAAATAGTTTTGTATACGTCAGTGCACATTTTGACATCTGATTTTATAAAATGAATTTTGAAGGTAAGATTTTGCTGTGAGACAAAAGTGGGTGCAAGATGCATGCAAGACTATGATATAATCAGGCTTCTTGATGAGACCTGGAACTTTAAGTCTGACACCTTGCAGTAGAAAACACTCAAGCATGACATTTATAATCTATACACAGAAAAGTAAAGAATTTTTGTTTAGTAGTATTAAATAGTAAAGCAGTGCTGGAGCAGCTGAGGCTACTTTAAAAAAAAAATAAGCTTGGCTTATTTCACATCTGCTTGTTTATAAAAATACATGGACATTACTTTGTCTGTAAGATACATGGAAATGCAGATGTTGGTTTACAGAAAAAATGGTACAAAGTGCTGGAGTAGCTGAGCAGGTCAGGCAGCTTCTCTGGAGAAGATGGATAGGTGATATTTCAGGTGGGGGACCCTTCTTCAGACGAAGAGTCCCCACCCGAAACGTCACTTATCCATCTTCTCCAGAGATGCTGCCTGACCCGCTCAGCTACTCCAGCACATAGTGTTTTTTTTAATAAACCAACATCTGCAGTTCCTTGTATATCACAGATAAGTAATGTCAATGCACTTTTATAAACATGCAGATGTGAAATAAGCCTTGAAACCTTATGACAGAAACAACTTTTAATGAACTTTATTTAGCTTGAAGGGGGGCAATGAAATGTTAGACGCTGTTCACAAAGTAAATATTTTGACCAGCATTATCCACCTAGTCGCTTTACTGACACATGTCCACTTCAGGTACATTACATGCATTTCTTATCATTAAACTCTAATATAGCACATATTGCTTTAAAGATTGTGGATTGATACCACAACAATGAGGCACTAGAATAGTAACAATTAAGATAAGACACATGAACAGATAAGGGATGGAGAGATAACAATCATGTGCAGGGATTTGGGGCAGCACAGTGGCCCAGCAGTAAAGTTGCTGCCTTACAGCGCCAGGGAACCGGGTTTGGTGCTGTCTGTATGGAGTTTGCACGTTCTCCCCTGTGACCGTATGAGTTTTTTCTGGGTGCTACGGTTTCCTCCCAAATTGCAAAGATGTACATGTTTGTAGGTTCATTGGCTTCTGTAAATTATCCCCAGTGTGTAGGATAGAACTAGTGTAGTGGTGATCGCTGGTCGGCGCAGACTCAGTGGGCCGAAGGGCCTGCTTCCAAGCTATACCTCTAAATTAAACTAAGATGGGATTAGTTTAAAACGTTTAAAAATTTAATTAGTTTAATAAATTGATATTGTGGGAGAATGAGCCTGTTTCTGTGCTGTACTGCTCCATGTTCTATGCTCTGCAGTATTTTAGCAGCATGGCAACAAATGGGAAATTTGCTGAATTATTTGGATGTTAGAAAATGGTTTTCCATGCAAAATACTATTTTGAGTTATCTTGATTTAATATATAATTAAAATAATTTTTTCAATGTGGGGATAAACAGAATAATCCAAGAGGTTAGGTGTTAGATATTAAGGACATTTCACTTACAGTGCATTTGGATCAGGGCAAATTGAAAGTCCATCCTATAGCACAAATCAGCCTCTATGTTAAAAAGTGGCATACTGTAGCCTTCACACTCACTGCATATTTTACCACAGGCCACAGTCAGTCATTTACTAACAGTGAACGCAGATGATGCACTCACCACAAACACAAACTGCAAAAGTTTACCATGTGTTAGCTTACATCTTGCACCTGTATGTCTTCTGCATGCAATAACTTTATTTTCTGTTCAGCAGTAAACACAGATTGGTTTGTTCACTCGGCTTCAAGAGCAAATGTTGGAAGATAATCCACTATGCATCAACAAAGAATAACGATAGCAAGTTTGAAATCCATGTAAACATCCTGCCTGTCCTCACCTCATCAGAAGCACGATGTTTGCGGGCTAACATCGTCTTGCCCAGGTCAATACAGGACACAAAATTCCTGTTTCTGGCGTCAACTTCTGCTCTGATTCCCTCATGGTATTTCATCAGTAGCTCCACAGAGGAGACATCCCTGTCATTTAACATAACAATTGAACATAACATTTAATTTAGCAAGAACTTACTGCAAAAGTAACATGGAAATAATTAAATGTATGTATCCTTAAGTTAACTAATACATTGAACACTGGGCAATTATTCTTTCAGAAAAATATTAGAATCGTATGCTTATGCATTGGGTCAGAATCTTTTGCATCCAATCAATTATTTTTAATTTTTAAAAAGAGCAAATAATAAATGTAAGCATGCAAGCTGATGAAGATGTATCATGAAGATGCCAGTATGCAATAAAGGTTTGTGTGCTGACAAGGCTCACAAAGAGCATACGCCATTCACGTTGAAACCATGAGAGTTGAAGCCTGCTTTGTCACTGTTTCAAGAGACCTCAGTCATAATTACAGTGTGCTGCTATGATGTGCAAGGCTTCCATTGTTTTACAAGTAACCTCACTCCCAACCCTTGTCCTCAATGCCCTTTCTCCACAGTGGTCCCACTGATAATTCCCACTTCTGTGGGATCCAACCAAATGAGACTTCACACCCAATATCATGTCAAAACCACCATTCCTTTCCTGGGTCTGTCTAATTTCCTTCTGATTCCCGCCCACACTTCCAAACTGCTTCTATCAGTTTGAGACATGACTGGGCATTTAAATTAACTAATTCCCAATTCTACCTGAAAATGGGCTCTAGTCCAATCTGCCTCATACTCCCTCGTGATCCCTAGGTTTACAATCCCAGTAACTGGCACCCCCACCCTCCCACCTCTCCTGACTGCTGAAGATCCACCATCCTTTTACATATCCTGCCAATGCACCTGCACCCTTATTCCCATTGTAAATGTCTTGCAGGATCCTATTGTTGCTAACATTCCTGGGCTTGATCCTCCCTATACCCACCGGTGTTTTTGTTGTTGTTCCCGCAAGCCCCTGGATCCCAATAAACGGCAACTTCTTTGTTAGCTCCACACAGGGAAGAGGAAAATCCCTTCGGCCTATCTTGAGAACTAAAGCAGCACATTTGTGTAGACATATGTCTCCTGACACGTAGCCAGGGATGTATGACTAACAAGGGGACTACGGAACGATGAATGAGCCACACTTTATGACTGCATGATACCTGTAGCGGTTAATTAAATTTATTTTTAGTTTCATTTAGAGATACAGCGCGGAAACAGGCCCTTCGGCCCACCGAGTCCACACCGACCAGCTATCCCAGCACATTAACATTACCCTACACACACTGGGAACAATTTACACAGATACCAAGCCAATTAACCTACAAACCTGTACGTCTTTGGAGTGTGGGAGGAAACCGAAGATCTCGGAGCAAACCCACACAGTTACGGGGAGAACATACAAACTACGTACAGACAGCACCAGCAGTTGGTCTCTGGCGCTGCAAGCGCTGTAAGGCAGCAACTCTGCCGCTGTGCCACTGTGCTGCTCTTTTACCTTTTACCTAAGACTAATTACCTTAGTCTTTCAATACATTGTGAAATAAGAATAAATTGTACATCTCTAGCTCCTTTCATGATGTTATTCAAGTGCCAATAGCAACAAAAAACGATGAAGAGCTAAGATGGGAAATATCATACAAATGGAACTTTATCTATTGTTTTTTCTGCACTCTATCTCTAAATTAAATGAAAAATAAACTAAAAACTAAGTTACCATTTAAACATACCATTAAACAATAATTTGCCTCACAGGAGTTAAACATCATCTTATTTCCAGATTAATATTGCCTTTCTCTCATTGCTGGGTCTAAATTCTTGAGCCTCAATTCATTGAAAACATCAAAACAATAATATAATATATTATTATTATTATTATTATTGTTGGGGGGACCTTCAGGAGAAGATCTGCTAAAAGGGGTTCAACACCCTCTTCTCGGGGGCAATATGGGATGAACAATTAACATTGGGCTTGGAAACAAGAGGCAAACCCCACACATTATTAAATGTTTTTAAAGTTAGAAAATGATTGAGCTGATATATTATTTGGGTATCTTGCAGCAACTTATTCTATTGAGACAGCAAAATTATTCTTGCACAGAGAACTATAGGACAGATTAGGGCATTTGATTATAGTAGATTAGGGCAGCACAGTGGCACAGCTGTAGAGTCGCTGCCTTAGAGCGTCAGAGATGGGTTCGATCCTGAATGCAGGTGGTGTCTGTATGGAGTTTGTACGTTCTCTCTGTGACTGCGTGGGTTTTCTCCAGTTTCCTCCCACACTCCAAGGATGTACAGGTTTGTAGGTTAATTGGCTTTAGCAAAAAAAAAAAATTGTTTCTAGTGTATAGGATAATGCTAGTGTACGGGGTGATCACTGAGTGGCGCTGACTCAGTAGGCCGAAGGGCCTGTTTCCGGTGCTGTATCTCTAAAGCCTAAAGTAAAGTCAAAGGTCAAAGTCCAACTGACATACTGTTCTTCGGACTAACAGTTATTTATTTGGCCAGAAAACAACACGCCGTTCACACCAGCATATTCTTAGCCCAGAGATTAAAAGTGCACATGAAGATTTGCAGAAAAAAGTCAGTCCAAAGTTGGACACATGTTGCCTATATTTGCTTATTACATTCAAATATTTTATTCTCCAGTATTTTTGTTTTTGCTTTCCAGCATGCTCAGTTACAGTATGATGTATATTTGACTAAAACAAAAAATGGTGCATTTCTTGGAGGCAGAGGCAGTTTTAATTTGAACCAGTTCTTTAGGTCACTTGAATGTACTGGAGCAAGTAATACCACGGAAGGCAGAAAATGATAATAAATAAACCCCCTGAAGTTTGAATTCTGAAATCAAAACAGAAAATGATGGAAATACTAAGTAAATCAGGCAGCAGCTGAAGAAAGAGAATGAGTTAACATTCAGATCTGAAACTCCTCATTAGAAGTTAAATTGAAGGGTTTCAGATGTCAAGCATTATCTCGGTTTCTCTTTCCACAGATGTTGCCTTATCGGCTGAGTGTTTGCAGCATTTTCTGCCAACAAAGTGAGGTGATCAATAGTTCAAATTTACTCATTCTTTCTAATTTTCTCACAATTGAAAATAGTCTCCCCTATAAAAGTGATGCAAGGAAGGTAACAATTAATTTCTATGAAAAATGCATATGTTGAGTTAATATTCTGTGATTTATGTCCTGTATTGTATTTCTTTCCCATAATACAAACAATACTTTGAATTTTTAAACTTGCAGCCATTGTCATCAACATCTCACCTGATGGTGATTTGTTACCTGGAAAGACATGGGTATAAACTGCATTTGGAAAACATCACCCATAAGGTATTGTCCACACTACAGCATCCTGCCTTGTAACACTTAGCTGGTTCTTTGCAACTGCCATGTTAAAGTTGTAGAACTCTAGATTTAATAATACTGGGAGCAAAGATCGAGATCAAGTGGCACAGTGGCGCACTTGGTAGAGATGCTGCCTCACAACACCAGAGGCCCTGGTTCGATCCTGACCTTTGGGGCTATCTGTGTGGAGTTTGCACGTTTTACCTGCGACCATGTGGGTTTTGTCTGGGTGCTCCAGTTCCCTTCCGTGTCCCAAAGACGTGCGGGCTGGTAGGTGAATAGGCTTCTGTACATTGCCCCTATTGTGTAGGCAGTGGGCAAGAAGGTGGGATAATGTGGAACTGGTGTGAATGGGTTGGTACGGATTTGGTGGGCTGAAGGGTCAGTTTCCATGCTGAATCTAAACTATAAAGGTTCTTGCTGGAGCCACATACAGCCCTATCATCAATGAGAAAGAAATTCCAAATTACCGTGGTTTCTCTTCTGTTTCAATCTGCCTTACTATGCTCTCCATCCATGACATCAAATCCCGGACCATACTGAAAAAGCGGAATTTCTCAGCTGTATCAATTAACTGGGTACGCCTACAATCACAAGCATCCAAAAGTGCCTTCCAGGCCTCAACCACCTCCTGCTCTCGTTTCTGGATTGCTGCAGCTTTATCCCCTGCATAGGCTGTCTGCAAACGCCCTGCGTCATCTTGGAACTGCTGAACCTATTAAAACAAAAATCTATTGTATTATGCAGCCAAGATAAAGTCAAGGCACAACTTTATATTCTGCCTACCTTACAGTTTTCTAACTATAAATGGGCAATTCAATTTGAATCACCTAAACTCTAGACAGATGCTGCTTAACATCTCTCTACCGTTGTTAAATTGTACATAATAGTCTTTCATTAAATGAAGCAATACTATTGATAACTAAATTACAATGAAGGGAGTTTTGGTAAAAGTCCATGGGAGGGTAAAATAAATGCGCATTGAATAAGGTTCCAATCAATTTCCAAAATAATAAACTGGAGTTAGCAAATTAAGAACTAAAATGTCAGCGTTTTCTTTATAGAAAAAATTGCCAGGCATTAAATTCGCCCAGTCATCACAACCAAACACACAAAATAAATCGTTAGAACATAAATTGAATGTACAAGTTGCATTTTATGAATCAAAATATAAATATGCATCAAAAATGTATTTACTGCCTTGTGTAGAAAACTTTACTTTGTTACAATAGGAGCATACAACACAGTAAACAAATTAAAACGTTACTTCAATCCTGATTGTATTCATGCATGCTCCAAATTGATGGAAGAAACTAATGGAGTTGTTGACTAATCATAGCAACCACTCCTCCTCAATTAGGCTGTAACAGACCCAACTACAATATGTCCAAACCCTCAAATCCAAGCAAGGTTTAGGAGCCAAGTTCTAACAAGTGGATTATACTCACCATATGTTACATCTCAAATTACTCCTACACACTGCCCCAAAATAAGATTGTATCAAGTGAGTGAAACTGATATAATTTTCACGCTGTCATTCTGCTACTACTTAACAGTGCCTACATATTTATTTCTATCATATGTTTGTAACAGTGCGTTGTACCTGTACACCCAGGGAATTAATATCTCTTTCAAACGTGTTGTGCATTCTGTGGAAAGATTCTGCTGTGTTGGCATCACGGCCCAGTTCCTCTGGCAATTCCTCGTGCTTTTCCTGGATCAGGCTCAAAAGCTCTTTGCCATCGTAGAAATATTTGTGGAGTTCATAGGAGGCGGCCAGCAGCTGTGTCCGGGTGTCTATCAGCTCCAACAGGTCAGCCCAGGCTTCGTTCAAGCTGTCCTTCCATGCCGCAATGTCCGCTGCCTCCGAATGGCCCGAGTCAATGAGATCGTCAATCAACATATTGACGCTGTCCACTCTCTCCTGACCAATCGTCCCAGTGTCTCTGGCAAACTCACGGAACTTTTCCCTCAGCATCTGAAAGCGGATAATTTAGTTTTGTTTATTATTGTCACGTGTACCGAGGTACAGTGAATAGCTTTTCAGATGCATGCTATTCAGTCAGCGAAAAGATGATGCATGAATTACATTCAAGCCGTCCACAGTGATCTGATACAGGATAAAGGGTATAATGTGTAGTGCAAGATAAAGTCTGGTGAAGTCAGATTAAAGATAATAATTAAACACAGTGAGCAGGCTTTGGCTTGTTACTAATTAAACTATAATTGCCTTTTGCATATCTGGCCTGGGTTCTGCCCAAGTTCTGAAAATACTGCTAGAATTTTATGATCAGAATCTGTGGTAACCACTAGAACTGTTCACTTTATTAACTTTCTCTAACTTTATGTCACAGATTTACAAAGCTTATTTTTCAATTTTATTTTAGGGATAGAAATATGTGCCACTGCTCCTCAAAATATATTTCTTCTTCCCTTGCTTCACCACCTCCAGTTTTCTGTAATGTTTGCATAGAACATAGATTAGTACTGCACAGGAACAGGCCCTTTGGCCCACAATGTCCATGCCCATCATGATGCCATGTTAAACTAATCTCCTCTGCCTGCACGTAATCCACATTCCTCCACTCCCTGCACGTCTATTGCCGATCTGAAAGCATTTTCAATGCCAACATCGTATCTGCCTCTTCCACCACCAGTGTGTTTACACCCACCGGTGTTAAAAAAAAAACTTGCCCTGCACATCTCCTTTAAACCAAAGTAGGGTCACGATCCAAAATCTCAGGAGTCTTTACTCTCCAGAGATGCTGCCTGACCAGCTAAGATACTCCAGCACTTTGTGTCCTTTCTAGTAAACCGGCATCTGCAGTTCCTTATTTCTACTCCATTAAACGTTGCTGCTTTCACCTCAATGCTATGCAGTCTGGTCTTTGATGTTACCACTCTGTGAAACCCATTTCCATCAGGTTTGTCCTGATCTCAACCTGTGAGCCCACAATGTTCACCAAGTAAAGAAACAGAACTAAAATAACTAAATTGTGCCTAGGCTAAGAAACCTAAACAAGAAACCTAAAATGCTCAAAATTTTACAATCAGATAAACTTTATTAAGGTTGTCCATGGTTATGCAACAAAAAAAAAGATGAAATACTCACTGTAACTTGGTCAAAGTCTTGTCCTAATTCCTGTGAAGATGCTGCTAGATCCCTTTCTGCAATCCATTGCTCCAGATCTATCACCTCACGATTCAACTGGAAGAGATTGTGCATATCGTCCAATTTTTTCTGGCGCTCATTTCCTAAATCTCTGAGTCCGGCATACTGCTTGTCCACCTGTCCTTGACGCCTAATAATCTGTTCACTGTAAGTGAATCAAACTATCAGTTATTAATTGATTCCAACAGAATCTTTGCGATTTCTATTTGAAATGGAAGTTCGACATCTTGTTAATATGAACATGCTCTATCATCATCTGGAGAATCCAGGTTAAACAAGTTTCCTCAGCATGATGCAATAAAATGCCTTTCAGGACAAAGATAACTTAGCCACAGAGAAAAGATCAAGGGTCTTAAAACTGGAATAGAAGCAACAGATTTGATCATATGTATTAACTGCTATTAACACATTTGTGTGGGGATCATGACGGAAGCCTCGTCGTGGCGATCCCCAGAAACGTCAACACGATGCACTCTGTGACTCGTCGGGCGACCAATTCTGTCAACATGTTGGACGACGGCAGAAGCCAACAGTGAGCGACACGTCGTCTGACACACGAGCGAACAAACACATTTGTGTGTGACTTAATGAGGTTGATGATTCTGGGGGTCAGAGGTGGAGGGGGAATGGGTGTGGGGAGGGAGGTTTGGTGGTAGGGAGCATGAGGAATGATGTGCTGCATACTGTACCACCACCTCCTCCTGCACGATGCCTGAGACTGCCTTGAGCGGGTTTATATATATATATTTTTTAATATTTTATTTATTAGAAGTGAGTACAATGCATTGGTACAAAAACGATGTTAACATTTTACATTCTCTGTACAACTTCCCTTTTTTTATTAAAGAGAGGTGAGAAAGGAGAGAAGAAAAAGAGGTTGTGAAAAGTGAAGAATAGATTAGTGAGCGTGGGTGAAAAACCAATAAAGAAAAAGTGAAAGAGAAGGAATAAGTGAAGAAGGAAAGCAGGAGGGAGATTATTCCATTGCCACACTGAGATGATTTTTTTTTAATATTCTAAATCATCTTTCACCCATACCTGAAACTGTTGGTTTTCATGATACTATGTCACCACATGAATCCAAGAAATCAATAAATGGGGACCAACTCCTTAAGAATAGGTCTTGTTTGTCTATTAGGAGGAGTCTCATTTCTTCCAAATGTGCTGTGTCCAGCATATTACTGATCCACATTTTAAATGTTGGTATATTAGCATTTTTCCAAAATGTAAGTATAAGTTTTTTTGCTGTTATTAACCCATAATTGAAAAATGAGTTTTGGTGTGTATTTAATTTGTTCCCATCTCCACTTACTCCAAATATAATCATTTCAGTGTTAGGTTCCATTTTTGTCTTAAATAGCTTTGAGAATATATCAAATATATCACACCAAAATTTATAAAGTTTTGAACAAGAGACAAATGAGTGCGTAATATTGGCATTTTGAGAAAGACATTTATCACAAATGGGAGAAATATTTGGATAACATTTATTCAACCTAGTTTTGGAATAATATAATCTATGTAATATTTAAAATTGAATTAAGTTATGTCTAGCATTGATCGAACATTTATGTATATGTATCAAATATTTTTCCCCATGTTTCTTTTGAGATTTTTATCATTAATTCTTTTTCCCAGTCTTCTCTAATTGCTTCTGTTGATGGTAATTCTATATTTAAAATACTGTTATACAAGTATGATATTAATTTTGTTGACTCCGCATTGATATTCATTACTTCTTCCAGTGGGTCTAAAATTATACTTTGGAATCTTGGTATATATTTCTTCATAAAGTCACATACCTGTAGGTATTTAAAATATTGATTGTTATTCAATTTAAATTTTGATTTTAGTTGTTGAAATGATAATAAATTTCCCAATTCATACAAATCACCTACCTTTTTAATTCCCACTTTTTCCCATTGTTTATATGTTTTATCCATACCAGATGGTTTAAATACTGGGTTATTCACTATTGGTGTTAACACTGATAAATTTCTTAATTTTAAAGTTAATTTTATTTGTTTCCAGATTCGTATTGTATTTTGTATAATTGGATTCTTCTTATATAACATATTATTCAGCTTTATTGGGGAAAAAATGATCGCTCCTAGATCGTAGGGGGCCCAATCCTCTTTCTCCATTCTTATCCATTCCAACTGTTGAGCAGAACTGTCCAACCAATAAATTATATTTTTAATATGTACTGCCCAATAATAGTATAGAAAATTAGGTAATGCAAACCCCCCCACCTCTTTGGGTTTGCACAAGTGATTTCTTTTCATTCTATGTGCTTTATAATCCCAAATAAAATTAAAAATATTCGAGTCTAATTTAAAAAAAAAGTGTTTTGGTATATATATCAGTATAGATTGGAATAAATATATTATTTGTGGTAGCGCTATCATTTTTATAGCGTTTATTCTGCCGATTAGTGACAGTGGGAGCGTTCTCCAAAATTTAATCAGTGAATCAAATGTATTTAATAATGGTATAAAATTAGCATTAAATAATTATTTATATCTTCTAGTAACTTGAATACCCAAATACTTAAATTTTTCCGTTGCGATTTTAAATGGAAATTTTAATAGGTGATCGCTTTCTGGGGTTTCAATGACATAATTTCACTTTTATTCAAATTCCTCTATTAGATTTAATAGATTCGGGATGCTCGTTTGGGAGTTTGTAATATATAAAAGTATATCATCTGCATATAGTGATATTTTATTAATAGTATCCTTAGTATTATATCCCTGAATATCCGGATGCCTTCTTATCCTTTCAGCAAGCGGCTCTATCATAAGTGCAAATAGCAGGGGTGATAAAACACAGCCCTGCCTATTGCCCCTCGATAATTGACATTTTGAAGATAATATATTATTAGTTAATATTCTTGCCATTGGTTTATCATATAGTAATTTAACCCATCTGATAAAATTCTCTCCCATATTAAATTTTTGGAGTACTTTGTATAAATACTGCCATTCTACCTGATCAAATGCTTTCTCTGCATCCAGAGATATAACTGACAAGTCTTCCTTTTCCGTTTTGTATGAATACATTATATTAAAAAGGCGTCTCAAATTGTTAGATGATTGTCTTTTAGGTATAAACCCCGTTTGGTCTTCTCTTCTCCGTTTTCTTTTACATTGAACCCAGTATTCATTCTTCACCTATTAAATGTTGGATAATATGGTTCTTTATGTGCCATCCTCTGAAAGCTGAGATAAACAGTCGTGCACACCTGTACATTTCACTCCCTTAATTTCTTTTTGCTTAATTGTAAATTTCAAATCTACTAACCAGTGGATTTCATCAATAATAGAACAAATAAATAAAATTAGAACAATTTTGGCACGTTAACTAATGATAAGCATCACCTAAGGAACATTTGAGTAGACTTTTGAGGAGTTAAGACTCACCCCTCCGGGTGCTCAGCAGCCAGAAGTATTTGGGCCCTGTTGGCAAGCTCTTGAATCATATTTCCGTAATCCAAGAGAGCCTGCTGCAGGATCTGGTGTTTCTTCAACATTGAGGTCGCACTATCTTCATCCTAGAGGAAATGTGAAGGTTGGACATATATTGGAGATTGCTATCATAGATGAGTATGTTCTAAATATTATACATCAGTGCAAGGCTCTTCAAGCTTCTGCGACTGGTGATTACTGCACGCCAAAGACGAGTGTAGTTGAGCCAAATAATGTTTAATGAGTGTGATGTTTGGTGGACTGTGTGGGGTGGGAGGACCCTTAGCTACTCCCGTGCAGCAGGTAGAGGTGGTAGAGGGGGGGGGGGGGGGGGGGTGTGTGTGTGTGTGTGTGTGTGTGTGTGTGTGTGTGTGTGTGTGTGTGTGTGTGTGTGTGTGTGTGTGTGTGTGTGTGTGTGTGTGTGTGTGTGTGTGTGTGTGTGTGTGTGTGTGTGTGTGTGCCTGTGCGTGCGTGTGTGTGTGTCCGTTTTGAGTTGTCTTGCTGCCAGCATTGACTAAAGCATTAAAGACTTCTGTTGTAAATTAAAGACTCTGAAGTTTTGTGCAGACCTAGAAAATGAACACGAAAGTGAGCTTCTTAAATGTAGCTACAGAAACAACGCCGGCATGCAACCTGATATTAGAACATCACGTGGACTTAAAAAAGTGTACATGTACATGCTTCCTGCTTGCCCATTGGATGGAATAGCACATGAACATACAATACTCCAACACAGGTTAGTGTATGGACCTAGCAACAAAACCAAAATAGTTATGGAGAAGTCTATGAGCAAAACATGAAATATTCCAGTTGGCTCAAGTAAACTGCCTGGGAATAAAGCAGGCGCTTTGTTTTTATTAAACAATTTAAAACTCTTGCACTTAATTAACTAAAACTAATATTCCACTTGCAGGCTACTCTTTACCAAGTTTAACATTGACTGTAAACACATAGCCATAAAAAAATAATATTTATACTTGATGACGTTGCAAAAATAATCTAACATATGGTGTAAATACAATTATAGCTGCCTAAACCTTAAATGATATAGTTTGGCCTGATCTAGTATCCTTTAATCATAGGAGGTTGAATTACAGGCTTAAAGTTAAATACCTTTGGTTTATCATCAGAGATCATGTACAGCTCCTGCTCACTCATCCAAACTTCAGCTTCTGCAGCATCGAGATAATATTGTTGGGCTTCATTTGCATTCTCCAGGCGCTTCTGTCTTTCTTCTGTTTCTTCCTGCAGTTTGTCCCACAATCCATTTAATTCTTTCAATTGTTCCTTGATAGTACCTGCATCTGGTCTCTGATCCACAATCATCTTTTCTCCCCTTCCCAACACATCATCTATACGTGGCTGATGACCTTGAATTTCCTTCTGAAATGTCTGTAGAACCAAAAAGAGAAATCATGTCAGCAACAAAGTGGGTTTGGCCATGAAGTCTAAGTAGGATCCTCTCAGAAGTGAGAAAGACAAAAAAAATGAAGTATTTTGCTGAAGTAAAGCAATAATTATAAACTTTCGCTGGTGATAAGCTTTGCAAATGTTAATTAAACGGTGGCTCAAATCCTTCTGCAGATGCCCCATACTTTCTCACAGCTGATTACCACTGTCTTCCAATGTTGTGCTCCTCATGGAGAGAGCAATGGAGTGCAAACCCCTGAAACGTCCCAGCACAGAGACACACGGCACATTCTTTCAAATGGTTGGAAACAGCTGTGTGAGTGAGGGGTGTGCAAGATTATCACCAATGTAAACTTATCCTTAAACTTTATGCATCTATTTGTTTATGTTTTACTAATCACCTTGTTAATGATACATATGTATCCAGTTCCCTTTGAACATCCATATCATTTAGGTACAGAGCATTCAGAAAGTATTCAGACCCCTTCACTTTTTCCACATTTTGTTACGTTACAGCCTTATTTTTAAATGGATTAAATTCATTTTTTAATCATCAATCTACACACAATACCCCAGAATGAAGAAGTGAAAACAGGTGTTTAGAAATTTTTGCAAAGTAATTAAAAATAATAAATTAAATATCACATTTACGTAAGTATTCAGACCATTTGCTCTGACACTCAAAATTGAACCTAGGTTCATCCTGTTTCCATTGATTACTTTGAGATGTTTCTACAACTTGATTGGAGTCCACCAGTGGTAAATTAAATTGATTGGACATGATTTGGAATGGCACACACCTGTCTATATAAGGTCCCACAGTTGACAGTGCATGTCAGAGCAAATACCAAGCCATGAAGACAAAGGAATTGTCCGTTGATCTCTGAGACATGATTGTGCCGAGACACAGATCTGGGAAAGGGTATAAAATAATTTCTGCAGCATTGCAGGTCCCGAAGAACACAGTGGCCTCCGTCATTCTTAAATGGAAGAAGTTTGGAACCACCGGGACTCTTCATAGAGCTGGCTGCCCGGACAAACTGAGCAATCGGGGGAGAAGGGCCTTGGTCAGGGAGGTGACCAAAAATCAGCTGGTCACTCTGACAGAGCTCCAGAGTTCCTCTGTAGAGATAGGAGAATCTTCCAGAAGGACAACTATATCTGCAGCACTCCACCAAACAGGCCTTTATAGTAGAGTGGCTAGACGGAAGCCACTCTACATGACAGCCTGCTTGGAGTTTGCCAAAGGGCATGAGAAACAAGATTCTCTGGTCTGATGAAACCAAGAGTTAGATAGAGCTCTAGGGGCTGGTAGAATCAAGGGATATGGGGAGAAGGCAGGCACGGGTTATTGATTGGGGACGATCAGCCATGATCACAATGAATGGCGGTGCTGGCTCGAAGGGCCGAATGGCCTCCTCCTGCACCTATTTTCTATGTTTCTAAGATTGAACTCTTTGGCCTGAATGTCAAGCATTACATCTAGAGGAAACCAGGCATCGCTCATCACCTGGTCAATACCATACCTATGGTGAAGCATGGTGGTGGCAGCATCATGCTGTGGGATGTTTTTCAGTGGCAGGAACTGGGAGACTAGTCAGAATCGTAGGAAAGATGAATGGAGCAAAGTACAGAGAGATCCTTGATGAAAACCTGCTCCGGAGCATTCTGGACCTCAGACAGGGGCAGAGGTTCACCTTCCAACAGGACAATGACCCTAAGCACACAGCCAAGACAATGCAGTGAGTTTGTGACAAGTCTGTGAATGTCCTTGAGTGGCCCAGCCAGAGCCTTGACTTTCTGTAATTTCTGCACGGTGAAACCAAAATGTATAAAAATGGCCTTTAATAAAATCTGACAATGTGCACTTTAACCACATGTGAATTTTTTTCTATTACAAATCTCAAATTATGGAGTTCAGAGGCAAATAAATAAATGATGGGTCTTTGTCCCAAACATTATGGAGGGCACTATAAACCAGAGGACGTGCCGTGAACAACTGTAAGAAGCCTGTGCCATGTTGGGCCTTACCAATCAATCAGATCCAGAGGTTTGAGAGCTGGTCTGTGGAAGATTCAGGTAATTTAATCCAGTGGAATGAGAGTTACGGAACGACAGTAAAGACACGACTTTCTGTCTATTTAATTTTCTGTCTCAATTCCACAATAACGGCTACAACTACCAAGGGATTGTGCTCCCTTTACATGACAATTTGACGGCATTACTGGGACACCAGGCTCCGCTCTCCGGTAACACACAAGGTGTAGCAACTCACACACAATGATGAAATAAAACAGTAATCCTTAGTTCTATGTAGTTCAGTGTCTAATCTTCTGCAAGGAAAACTTCTATTCAGACATAGAAGAGTCTGAAGATGGGTTCTGATGCAAAATGCCACCTGTTCCTTTTCTCCAGAGATGCTGCCTGATTTGCTCCAGCTCTTTGTGTCTATCTTGCATTCATAACATAGTCATAGAGTCATACAGTGTGAAAACAGGCCCTTCAGCCTAACTTGCCCACACTGACCAACACATCGCTTCTACATGAGTCCCACCTGCCCGCGTTTGTCCCATATCCCTCTAAATCTGCCCTATCCATGTACCTATCTAAATGTATCTGAAACATTGCAATACTACCTGCCTCAACTACCTCCTCCGGCAGATCGTTCCATACACCCACCATCCTTTGTATGAAAGAGGTATCCCTCAGGTTCCCATTAAATCTTTCTCCCCGAAGGTACACAAAAATGCTGGAGAAACTCAGCGGGTGCAGCAGCATCTATGGAACGAAGGAAATAGGCAACATTTTGGCCCGAAACGTTGCCTATTTCCTTCGCTCCATAGATGCTGCTGCACCCGCTGAGTTTCTCCAGCATTTTTGGGGACCTTCGATTTTCCAGCATCTGCAGTTCCTTCTTAAACAAAAATCTTTCTCCCCTCACCTTAAACCTATATCCTCTGGTTTCTTGATTCCCCTACTCTGGGCAAAAAGACTGTGCCTCTTCCAGATCTATTCCACTCATGTACACCTCTGTACGATCAATATATTGGTTAAAATAACCATCATCATTTTGAATGCAAGTGACGGAAACAGATGATATTTTTGGAGTCGTGTACAGGACTGCACTGAAATATTTGATGGATGTTTTCCATTAATATGACCCACCTTATTCTTCTTCATTAAAAGTTGCACTGCCTGCAGATTGTGGCCATGGTCTGTGTTTGTGGCTAAAGGCATTCGTTCCTTCACCCAAAGCTAAGGGATAATGAGAAGATAAAATATTCACAAGATCACTTAATATCTCTGTACAATTCATGATTTTAATTAATCTGTTCTGAGAGAAGTTTAAATGTAACTCCTTACAGATTCATCTTCCAGATCCCGGTAAAACTGGTAACTCATCTTCGACATGAGAAGATTTTGACGGCGTTTCTGCAGGGGGGCCATCAGCTGCAAGAATCTCTTCTCTATATAGATTTCCTTCTCATCTGTCACCAACTGTCCTTCTTCGGAGAGAATTCTGGCCTGACCCACAAGTTCCTCCACCTCTTTCTCTCGCACTTCCACTTGGTTCTCCACCATCTGTTCATAACAAAAGCAATCTATTCATTTATCCGATATGATAAAAGGGAAGGATGATTCTGATGCACCAAAAATGTTGGCCAATAGTTAGATTTCTCCAAATATTGCATTGATTTTCCATCAGTTTTTAATGTTTCATAAATTGAAAAATGTATGTGAAAATCATTAGCTCTTTCATAATTTTAAAAGGACAGATGCCAGAAATACTGAAATAACAGATAGGGCTGTAGAACTTTCAGAAAAACAGACTTGAATAAAAATAAATTATCCTAAACCATTCTTACATATGATAAGAGATGACAGGAAGAATTGTAAGATTGGAGATTATCAACAGAAGGCCAAGTGGAATTCACATCAATCAATTCCTGAAAAGCCTGGATAGAGTAAATGTGGAGAGGATGTTTCCACTAGTGGGAAAGTCTTGGACAGAAGGCCGTAGCCTCAGTATAAAAGGATATACAGTTAGAAAGGAGGTGAGGAGGAATTTCTTTACTCAGTGGGTGGTGAATCTGTGGAATTTATTGTCATAGATGGCTGTGAAGGCCACGTGTCAATGGATATTTTTAAGGAGAATATAGCCAGATTCCTGATTGGTAAAGGTGTCGGGGGGTTATGGGGAGAAGGCAGGAGAATGGGGTTGAGAGAAAAAGATAGATCAGTCATGATTGAATGGTGGGGTAGACTTGATGGGCCGAATGGCCTAATTCTGCTCTGAAAAGTTATGAATTCCTGAGGGCTTTTTCTAAATCTATATCAGAAAAATCAATGGAGAATATTTTAATGTTATTCTTATTTGAAGAGGTCTGTAGTTTAATATCCAAGTGTTTTGAAGCATCACAGCAGATCATTGACAAATGTTAGATAAATATTCATTCAGCAAATCCATAATGCTGGTTGCCATAACAGATAACTCAGCTGCAACATTACAAAATAAAGTCTTTGTTAATGCACCTATAAATCTCTATAACAACTAGTGTGAATAAAGCAAATATAAACACCTGAAAGGGGTTTGAAAAAAACTATTGAAATCACGTATAACTCCACTGCAACATTACAGGATTAGATTACTGATCATCATGCAACAATTTTTGGTTGTGTGCATCATTTGCCCACTAGTGGGCAGTGTTTGACTTTCTCCAACAGATTTTCAGCAGAACATCTTGTCAATTTGCATCATTTCTCAGACTGATTTTTCAAACACCTAACAAAAAATCTCTTTGTTTTTCAGATGATTAGTGTGCATTTACACAAAATATTAGAAACGATTAAGTGTAATTTGGATATGTTTACTTAGAAAAATGTTTTGTACAATTTATTCCTGGCTGCTAATTTTGCAGCATGATCAATTATAAATTGCAACATTCACCACAGGGATGTGTGAGCCTTCAACCCTCTCTATTTTCTATAGTCACACTTTTTTGTTTTTAAGTTATAGTTAATGTTTATGCTCCTCTAAGTCCTCTAAGTTGTTTCTGTTTGCATTTATGCACTCATTTTGATAGAGATTCATAGGTACATGATCAGCGCCTTTATTTTCTATAGGAAATAGTAGCACTTGGAGGAAAGCCACACAGTCACAACGAATATGTAAACTCCACTCAGCCAGCATCAGAGGTCAGGATCGAAGCTAGGCCATGAGGCAGCAGCTCTACTAGAGGTACTACTGCAGTGCCCTTATTCCGTGAATCTACTTATCCGTTAAAGATGAATGCTGTTATTTGCCATTGTACCAATTAACATTGACAAAATAATCAACAGTCTAAACTGTGGCAATGAGATTTTGGAATAGGTAGTTAGAAAATCATTGATTTAAGTGTGTGTTGCCAAATATTTCAAGCCCCAGCTGTGGTTAAATATGTAACTTCCAAAATCAGTTATCTCAGAACCCAAAGAACTGGAGTGGCAGCAATAATTCCTCAATCCCAGGACACCTGCAATAAGATGAAGAAATTGCCAAATCGAAAGAGCTGAATAGGAGAGAGAGGGAGGGGGAGAGGGGGGAGGGGGGGGAGAGAGAGGGGGAGGGGGGGGGGGAGAGAGAGAGGTAGACGGGGGAGAGAGAGGTGGACGGGGGAGAGAGGTGGACGGGGGGAGAGAGGTGGGGAGGGGGGAAAGGGGGAGAGAGGGGGAGGGGGAGGGGAGAAAGGGAGGGGGAGGGGAGAAAGGGAGGGGGAGGGGAGGATAAAGGGAGGGGGAGGGGAGGAGAGAGAGGGGGAGGGAGGAGAGAGAGGGGGAGGGAGGAGAGAGGGGGAGAGGGGGGGAGAGAGGGAGAGGGGGTGGGGGGAAGAGAGAGGGGGAGGGGGAGAGGGGTGAGAGGGAGGAGGGGGGAAGAGGGCGGGAGGGGGAGTGAGAGAGAGAGATAGAGATAGAGATAGAGAGAGAGATAGAGAGAGAAATAGAGATAGAGATAGAGATAGATGACAGGCCCATCAGAAGCAAAGTCACGACACACTCCCACACACAAAAGTTGGGTAAAAGTTTGAAAGGCAATTCTGCAAGTATCATTTATTATCATGGAATATCATAATGAAGTTTCCTTCAATGACATCCATCTTTGTCATCAAGTTTTCCTGCCTCTCCATAGCACCCAGAGCTGCTTCTAGTTAATTACCATTTCACCATAAATGGAAAGAGCAGAATACAGGCTTCACAGGCAAATGGCATTCTCATAGGCGAAATATCGCAGAAATGCTTTTCCTGATCTTTAGTTGAAAGCTCTATAAATGACTGATTTTTAAGATTTATATTTTTTGTTAACTAATGTTATTAAAGCGTATAGACCAAGGCTAGATGTGTGGGGTTAGGTCATAGAGCAGCCATATCTCACTGAATGGTGAAGTATGATTGATGGACAAAGTGGCTTATCCTCTTTCCTGTGTGATGCTTCAACTACTAAATGTGGCCATTAAATTTGTTTAAGATAATCCCAGCTCTTCATCTAGCCAGGAAAAAAATATTAATTTGACAATCAGCACTTGCCATTAATTTCAAGCCCATTTATAAAATTGAACCTCTCAACTAATTTCATCACAAACAAGAAACAATAGTACTCAGCACATCAGGCACCACCTTTGTAGATAGAGAAACAGTGAGTAGAATAAGTAGAATGATAACCTGTAGCTTTTTCAGCAGAATATTGACACTAGTTAAATCCTTTCCAAAGTTTTCAGCATGCAGCTGTGATTCCAGCTCATCCATCCATTTGTTCAAGTCCTCACAGCCCTGTGAGAACAGCTCTGACCGGTTTGCTTGGAACAGGCGATGTGCTTTGTCCTTAGTGGTCGAGTCCAGGATTTCCCACCGATGATGTAGTTCATCCAGTTTCTCTGAGACAACTGGTTTAAATTCTGGCTTTTCATCCATCAGTTGCTTTCCTTCCTGCAATCATGAGAAGATCACCAGACACCATGAAGATGACATGGATTAGCATCACACAAGCTGCAACTACTAATTGTCATACAATGTCATTTTAAAGTTGCTGATGAAAAGGCAAGACAATGATACAACTGTAACTGCATGCTGGTCTGTGAACTCTGCAATTACTTTTGCTTTTAGTTTTGACATTTACTGATAATCGATAATGGTACAGTACAAAAACATATATGTCTAATGAAGAATGCTAAAGAGATGCTCAAACACTAATTTTAAGGCAAACTATTTCCTGCAATATTAAAGAGTCAAATCCATTTGGATGGTAGTCAGTAGCCCATCAGGAATTTAATCTAGGGGTCCTGGAACTGTGAAAACAATCCCAAAGGCTGGAGAGAAAAAATCCCTGAAGAGCCTACGCTGATTTTAAAAGGTTATTTAAGTGTCACACCACTATAAACTGATTTTTGTTATTGTTGTTTTAATATAGTGGGATCCATTTTAAATGCAACATTAAAACTGTATGATTCAAAGGCATTGAATCCACCATATGTATATTTTACTGTTTGCTTAGATAATCTGAATTCTCCCAACTGAAAATGTTACCTTTTTTCTTCAAAAGTTGAGCAAAAGGGCAAACTGCTTTGTATATGTTTGCAAAGAAATATGCCAGTGTCAATGTTAGGATATTACTTATAATGAAGTACTACTTATTACTTATAAAGAATTAATTATTATTGTGATTATCAGGAAACTTTCTCAGTGGATGACTTGTGACGGATCTCAGGGTCAGGATTAATTTACTGTTAAGTAACACTTCAATTTTACAACTTTCACTATTATTTTCAAGTTTCTTCAATAGTCTTTCTTTCTAATAGTTCCTTGAGCACATTAGGGTTTTGAGATACATGCATTCAACCAACCTTTTGTCTGTTCTCACCTTTGGTAAACGTGCCTTTAAAACTAAGGCCCTTTTCCCTCAAATCCCCCTCCTCAACCTTTCTGTCTTTGCCCCCATCTATAAAATACTCGTTACCTTCTTTATTTGTATGACTGACTTGGCAAATGAAATTCCTCGTATGTTGCAAAACATACTTGGCTAATAAAGTATTATTGTGATTGTGAAGTATTCACACTTGTGTGGATCACTGCCTAAATTGTTTAATAACTCTCTTATAAAGTGGCAAGAGATTATCATATCACGTAAATAAAACTGCTACACAAAATGGAAGTATTTTTTATTGTAAATATATTTCAGAACCTGTATTGTCTAAATTTAAAGACGATGAATATCTATGGTGATTCCCTAGTTGGTAATTCCTGGTTTACAAAAGGGAACATCCTTGTTTTTTTAATCTCAGGGATGTCTTCATAAGACGTGACATTTGGTTAAATATAAAATTCACAGATGGCTCATTTAGACTGGAAATGGGACAATCACAGGAAACATTGTGATTTACCTTTAGCTGGACTTTCAAACAATGGAGATCATACCCTCTACAAATAGGCACTATAATTATCTTCAAATTCAGTAATAAAATCCAGCTTAATAGTCTCAATAATTTTAAGTATTTTCATTAAAGGCACTATGTTCTGAGTTGAAATATTTATGAACAGAAATACAACCTTGGTTGCATCTACTAAACAAATGAACTTCAGTGGAACTACATGGCAGAAACAGTGTGCAATGTGCAGCTGCCTCTAGATTACATGATCAGCACATGATGAAATGATGAATTTCTAATCTTTAGTATGTCTGTTTTGCGCATACCTTGCTCCAAATTGGCTAAATCAGTGCACAAGACAGAATAAATTATTTCCAATAGCTGTAAACCCAGATTGTATTAATCACCATGGCAAGATTGCATCCTTTGGAAAAGGCTTTAAACTTTTTTAAATAGCTTTCAATTTACTTTAAGTATCCAGTAAATGGACACATTTTTTAAAACCAATTTCAATTACTTAAAATTAATCACTTGCAGGAGTGGATAGGACACTGGATAATAATATTTTTGTGACTTTCAGATAAATCGTGATTTTTAATTAAAAAAAAAAGAAAATAAGTATTCTAAAACATTTCCGATTGTGCTACTTCAAGAAAGAGTTTAATGTGTAATAAAAGCCTCAATTTACAAAACAAGCATAATACTCAGTACAATTTGCCTGGATCACTGATAGTCACAAAACTAGAAAATCTAGTCTGCAATGCTGTAACAATTTGTGTTGAAGAGTGATGAAATTTAGATGTCATGTCTATTAACCTTCCGTGCAGTGACTTAATCCCAGGAAACTGCATTACAAAAAATAACCTATAGTTGAAAATATTCAAACAAGATATTAAAGTATATCATTACTTATTACATAATAATTAACAACAGATGCAAAGAATTGAGGGGAAGGAAAATTTATCTGATAGACGGTATTGTCACAAATCTGTAGTACTCATTCACATTCCTGTATCCTGCTTTATTTACCCAGTCGATTTTGTCCAGCCACTCCTTGTTTGATGCCAATTCAGCCATAAATGCTTGATGCTTCTGCCATTTTGTGCGAAGATTGCGAGCTTCATCGTAAGAAGTGTCCTGGGCTGTTAGCATCTTCTCGTTGATCCAAAAAGTAAGCTAGAAGCGGGAATAGGCAATACACAATTTTCATTTTAAGTGTGGTCTGAAATAATTACAGCATAATAAGAACGTACACAAAAAAGCTGGAGAAACTCAGCGGGTGCAGCAGCATCTATGGAGCGAAGGAAATAGGCAACGTTTCGGGCCGAAACTCTTCTTCAGACTGATTGGGCCGAAACCCTTCTTCAGACTGATCGGGGGTGGGGGGGGGGGGGGGGGGGGGAAAAGAAAGGAAAAAGGAGGAGGAGCCCGAAGGCTGGGGGATGGGAGGAAACAGCAGGGGGACTGAGGAAGGGGAGGAGACAGCAAGGACTAACAAAATTGGGAGAATTCGATGTTCATGCCCCCAGGATGCAGACTCCCCAAGCGGAAAATGAGGTGCTGTTCCTCCAATTTCCGGTGTTGCTCGCTGTGGCCATGGAGGAGACCCAGGACAGAGAGGTCAGAGATGGAGTGGGTGGGGGAGTTGAAGTGCTGAGCCACCGGGAGGTCAGCTTGGTTATTGCGGACCGAGCGGAGGTGTTCGGCGAAACGATCGCCCAACCTCCGTCTCACCGATATAGATCTGTTGATATCTAGAGCAGCGGATGCAATAGATGAGGTTGGAGGAGATGCAGGTTAACCTCTGTCGCACCTGGAACGACTGCTTGGGTCCTTGAACGGAGTCGAGGGGGGAAGTAAAGGGACAAGTGTTGCATCTCTTGCGGTTGCAAGGGAAAGTGCCCGGGGAGGGGGTGGTACGAGAGGGAAGGGAAGAATTGACAAGGGAGTTATGGAGGGAGCGGTCTTTGCGGAAGGCAGATATGGGGGGAGATGGGAAGATGTGGCGAGTGGTGGGGTCACGTTGGAGGTGGCGAAACTGACGGAGGATTACTTGTTGTATGTGACGGCTGGTGGGGTGAAAGGTGAGGACTAGGGGGACTCTGCCCTTGTTGCGAGTGGGGGGATGGGGAGAGAGAGCAGTGTTGCGGGGTATGGAAGAGACCCTGGTGCGAGCCTCATCTATGGTGGAGGAGGGGAATCCCCGTTCCCTGAATAATGAGGACATTTCAAATGTCCTGGTGTGGAACGCCTCATCCGTGGAGCAGATGCGGCGTAGACGGAGGAATTGGTAGGGGATGGAGTCCTTACAGGAAGCAGGGTGGGAAGAAGTGTAGTCCAGATAGCCATGGGAGTCAGTGGGTTTATAATGGATGTCGGTCAGAAGTCTATCACCTGCAATGGAGATAGTGAGGTCAAGGAATGGTAGGAAAGTGTCGGAAATGGTCCAGGTGTATTTGAGTGCCGGATGGAAGTTAGTGGTGAAGTGGATGAAGTCAGTCAGTTGTGTGCGGGTGCAGGAGGTGGCACCAAAGCAGTCGTCGATGTAACGGAGATAGCGGTCGGGGATGGGGCCCTGGTATGTATTGAACAAGGATTGCTCGACGTAACCAACAAATAGGCAGGCATAGCTGGGGCCCATGCGTGTGCCCATAGCTACGCCTTGTATTTGGAGGAACTGGGAGCAGTCGAACGTGAAGCTATTGAGGGTAAGGACCAGCTCCGTTAGGCGGAGGAGAGTGTCAGTGGCTGGGTATAGGCTGCTTCTCTGGTCGAGGAAGAACCGGAGGGCTTTGAGGCCATCCTGGTGGGGGATGGAGGTGTAGAGTGACTGGATGTCCATGATGAAGATGAGGGGGTGAGGGCCTAGAGAATGGAATGCGCGGAGACGACGGAGAGCGTCTGAGGTGTCTTGAACATAGGTGGGGAGGGATTTAACCAAGGGGGATAGGATGGATAACAGCATAATAAGAGGTTGGATATTGAATTCTGAAACATCTTTTTAAGAAATATTTTCTGGTTTGATTATACTTCCTACTACAGGCATCAAAGAACTGAATACTTTAATTTAACCAGCATTAGTTAGATTCATGAGCAAAAAGGACTGAGTGATTTTCCTTTTCTGGTTTCATCGAGGCCAATAAATATACAGCAATGACTGCGATCAGAACATTAAATGGTATCTTTTCCATTAATAGAGAGGAGAGCTGAAGGAATTCTTGCCAAATGACATGGCTGCATAAAAGTAAGTGGATATAGATAATTGAACAGTTATAAGAGCACCAGTCCAGAAATAATAAACATTTCTGATTAATGTTCAATTCAGTTGAATTGCTTTTTGAAATGAGCTAGGGAAGGACCAGAGAACTTTGATAAGACGCTTCAGATTTTATCACTGTAACCTGAGATGTTAACCATTTCACTCCACAAATGTCGCCAAATTTTTCAATAGTTCCATCAATTTTATTTTTGCTTTCAAAGTGCTTTGCCTCACTAGAAATTTTATCAGTTTTCATTCTTAACCCTGTAGAGTCTTAACAGTGTGGAAACAGGTCCTTCAGCCCAACTTGCCCATGCCGACCAACATGCCCCATCTACACTAGTCCCACCTGCCTGCTCCCCCATCCCATATCCCACCAAACCTACCCTATCCATGTACCTGTCTAAATGTTTCTTAAAGGTTGATATAGTACCTGCCTCAACTTCGGCAGCTGGTACCATACACCCACCACCCTTTATGTAAAAACTTAGGCTCCCATTAAATCTGTCCCCCCCTCATCTAAAACCAATGTCATTTGTAAAGTTAGAGTCAACTACGTACAGCATAGAAACAGGCCCTTTTGAGCACAATGTCTATGTTGTACTTAAACAAATCTCAGATATCTGAAATAATTCCATGTCCCTCTATGCCAAGCTCATCCAAGTAGTTGTCCAGATGTTTTGTAAATATTGTTTCTGATCCTGCCTCCACCACCTTTTCTGTCTGGGCTTATTCCAAATAATAATTGCTCTTTGTGTAAAAATATGTCTCTCAAATCCACTTTTAATCTCTTCCCTTTCACCTTAAAGCTTTGTAATTATAGACACTCTAAACATGGGAAGCAGACTTGGGTTATCTACTTCTGTCACAATTTTATATACCACTACCACCTGACCGCTCGTGCTCCTTTGCTCCAGGAAAAACAGATCCAGTCTGTCCAATCTCTTTTGTAACTCATGCCCGCCAATCCAGGCAAATTGGAAGAAAAGGAGACACAAGAGAATGAAGGGTATCGACCCAAAACATCACCTGTCCAATCCTTCCTTAGATGCTGTCTGACCTACTGAGTTCCTCCAGCATTTTGTATTTTGCCCAAAATTCCTTGTGAACCATTTCTGCACTGTCTCTAGATTAATCACATCTTTTCTGTAGTGTGATGACCAGAATTGCTTTCACTCAACTCTTACTTGATGCCTTGGGTGATGAAGCCAAGCTTGCCGTGTTCCTTCACCACCCTGTCTACCTGTGTTGTCACATCAACAAAACTATATACTTGTTCCCCTTAATATTCTTATAGAATCTTTTAGGAATCTCCTTCATTTTATCTGCCAGGAATATCTCATAAAGTCATAATGTCATAGGAGCAGAATTAGGCCATTCAGACCATCGAGTCCACTCCGCCATTCAATCATGGCTGATCTATCTTTCCGACCCAACCCCATTCTCCTGCCTTCTCCCCAAAACCCCTGATACCTGTACTAATAAAGAATCTACCTGCCTTAAAAATATCAATTGATGGCCTCTATAGCCTTCTGTGGCAAAAATTTCCACAGATTCACCAACCTCTGGCTAAAGAAATTATTTCTCATCTTCCAAAAGGAACGTCTTTTAATTATGAGGCCCTGACCTCTAGTCCTAGACTCCCCACTAGATACTCATGGCCCCATTTTGCCTTCTAACATCCTTCCTACATGTATCCCACTTCTCGTATACTCTTCATGGGACTCACTTGATTTCAGCTGCCAATAGCTCCTATTTTTCCCAACCAGATCCTCAATATCCCTTGTCAACCAAGGTTTCCTGATCTTACTAGTCATGCTCTTCATTCTATCAAGAACATGCTGGCCTGAACTCTTAACTCACATAAAAAACCTCCCACTTGCCAGCCAGCCTTTTACCTGCACCACGCGATCAACATTTGAGAGTTCCTGTCTGATGTCTTCAAAGTTAGCCTTCCCTCAACTTTAAACTTTAATTTGAGGGACAGTCCTATCTTTGTCCATGGCTATCTTGAAACTGGTTATTGGTCCCAAAGTGTTCCTGCACTGGCATAGCAACCACTTGTCCAGCCTCACAACCGAAGAGGATGAGTGTAACCTCTTCTCCAATAGGGTTGTCTCCATGTTGCTTCAGAAAACTCTCCCAAGCACACTCAACAAATTCTGCCCCAGCTAATCCTTTAGCACCACTGCAGTCCTGGTCAAAACTAGGGGAGTTAAAATCATCTAGGACTCATAATCATGCACCTTCCGTGATTTCCCTTCATATATGCTCCTCTAATTCCCATTTGGGAGGTGGAAGGACTAGAGTATAATCCTATCAATTCCCCCTTTTTGATTTAGTTGCGTTGGGTCCTGGCAGTTTGCATGATTTATGAAAAGAAGCTGGAATGTTGCCTATCTGCCGGTTTAGCAACACAATGAGTCAAAACCTGATCACATTGAAAACCACGGTCCAAATCAACAGCCATCCACACCATTGCATGGCGTGTTTGCATTATGAGCATTCATGGCTCAATGATCTTTGTGCACCGACCAAAACAATAATTTTAACATGAATATAAGAATATGGTTGCAGTTGTTTCAATAAAGTGCTCGAGCTAAGGTACGTAAATTTTGAATGAAAAGATATTGGCCTAATCTGATAGAATCACAAACCTCTTGGCAATTCTGTTGGAAGTGCTGAAGATCACGGTTGTCTTTTAAATGTTGAGTTACTTCTGTTGCCTTTTTCCTATTTTCTTTGTACCTAGAATAGTGGTGATATCATATTAGAACCAGAATATTAAAAAGTAGTAGAAAGCTTTAATCGTAGCCGTTACTTTGACAAATATGCTCAGTCCTTTAAATGTTTACTTCTTACCTTTCTTCAATAGATTTTATCTTGTCAAGCATCTTGTCTTTAAAAATATTTCCATCTTCGATGAGCTTTTCTCCTTCATCGATTGTCCCAATGATTTTGTCTTCATTGGCATCCATGCTTGTCATAATACCCTCTTGCTTTTTCATTGCACCATCAGCTGCCTCCAAGGTTTTTGGCATTTCAACATGCATTAAGCTGTATTCCTACAGGGAATATGATAATATTACCCAAAAGTATTGCTCATGACCTTTTTGAATAGTTAACATTTGCAGGAACACATTATTTCACTCCCATAAGCTTGATTAAACATACTGTTCTCCTTCAATCTCTCCCCTAAGACCCTGTACACAATGCAAAATTATAGGCTTGGATAGAGTGGATGTGAAGAGGATGTTTCCACTAGTTGGAGAGTCTAGGAATAGAGGTCATAGCCTCAGAATTAAAGGACATTATTTTAGACAATAGGTGCAGGAGTAGGCCATTCGGCCCTTCAAGCTAGCACCGCCATTCAATGTGATCATGGCTGATCATCCACAATCAGTACCCCGTTCCTGCCTTCTCCCCATATCCCCATATCTTCAAGAGCCCTATCTAACTCTCTCTTGAAAGCATCCAGAAAACCGGCCTCCACCGCCCTCTGAGGCAGCGAATTCCACAGACTCACAACTCTCTGTGTGAAAAAGTGTATCCTCATCTCCGTTCTAAATGGCTAACCCCTTATTCTTAAACTGTGGGCCCTGGTTCTGGACTCCCCCAACATCGGGAACATGTTTCCTGTCTCTAGCATGTCCAAACTCTTAATAATCTTATATGTTTCAATATGATTCCCTCTCATCCTTCTAAATTCCAGAGTATACAAGCCCAGCCGCTCCATTCTCTTAGCATATGACTGTCCCACCATCCTGGGAATTAACCTTGTGAACTTACGCTGCACTCCCTCAATAGCAAGAATGTCCTTCCTCAAATTTGGAAACCAAAACTGCACACAATACTCCAGATGTGGTCTCACTAGGGCCCTGTACAACTGCAGAAGGACTTCTTTGCTCCTATACTCAGCTCCTCTTGTTATGAAGGCCAACATGCCATTCGCTTTCTTCACTGCCTGCTGTACCTGCATGCTTACTTTTATTGACTGATGAACAAGGACCCCCAGATCCCATTGTACTTCCCCTTTTCCCAACTTGACACCATTTAGATAATAATCTGCCTTCCTGTTTTTGCTACCAAAGTGGATAACCTCACATTTAAACACATTAAACTGCATCTGCCATGCATCTGCCCACTCACCCAAGTCCAAGTCACCCTGCATTCTCATAGCATCCTCCTCACAGTTCATACTGCCACCCAGCTTTGTGTCATCTGCAAATTTGCTAATGTTACTTGTAATCCCTTCATCTAAATCATTAATATATATTGTAAATAGCTGCGGTCCCAGCACCGAGCCTTGCGGTACCCCAATAGTCACTGCCTGCCATTCTGAAAGGGACCCGTTAATCCCTACTCTTTGTTTCCTTTCTGCCAACCAATTTGCTATCCATGTCAGCACTCTACTCTCAATACAATTCACTATCTTGGTGTGGTCTTACTCCAGGTGTGGTCTCACTAGGGCCCTGTAAGGAGATGAGTAGGAATTTCTTTACTCAGAGGGTGGTGAATCTGTGGAATTCATTGCCACAGAAGGCTTTGGAGGCATAGTCAGTGGATATATTTAAGGCAGAGATAGATAGATTCTTGATTAGTACAGGTGTCAGAAGTAATGGGGAGGAGAATGAGGTTAGGAGGGAGAGACAGATCAGCCATGATTGAATGTCGGAGTAGACTTGATTGGCCGATTGGCCTAATTCTACTCTTATCTTTTATGATCTCACGAATGATGATACGATACAATAGAACTTTATTTATCCCAGGATGGAAATTGAAGATGATTAGCTCCTTATTCCCAGGCCTTGCTGTTGCCACAATCTGTTGGCAAATCAAATTCCTTGTATGTTGCAAAACATACTTGGTTATTAAAGTATGATTATAATTATGATTATGAATCTAGCAAGGTGATAAAAAGTATATAACAGCTGTTGGAGAGTTGGACGGTGACATCTCTCCAAACTCAGCCCATGCACCTGACCATATTTTAATTCTTACTCCGGCGATTTTTCTTTTTCCTAAACATTTTTGACAAATACATGCCATTCATAAGTGCACTTGCATTAATTGTTCAATTCTGTCTTGCAAAAACTATGGATTAATTCTGAATATAAAAATTCACTGACTTCATTGATATATGTCATAACTGATTCTCAAAAATAATTGCCGTTTAATCAATGGAATCGATATGTAATCAAAAACCTTTTTAGATGATGCAATACATGTAACAGAATTATTTTAATCTTCATTTGCAGCTTTTTATAAAACTGTGTAACATTCACGTTTAGCTCTAAAGATGAGACCAAACTCTCTATTACAGAGAACAGAAGAAAGTCAACATGGTTACAGTGTTTAATTAACTAACTCATTCTTAAATCTCACTGATTTACATCGGTGAGACTAAGCGGAGGTTGGGCGATCATTTCGCCGAACACCTCCGCTCAGTCCGCAATAACCTACCTGAACTCCCGGTGGCTCAGCACTTCAACTCCCCCTCCCATTCCCAATCCGACCTCTCTCTCCTGGGTCTCCTCCATTGCCAGAGTGAGCAACAGCGGAAATTAGAGGAACAGCACCTCATATTCCGTCTGGGGACCTTGCGTCCGGATGGCATTAACATTGAATTCTCCCAATTTTGCTAGCCCTTGCTGTCTCCTCCCCTTCCTTAACCCTCTAGCTGTCTCCTCCCACCCTCCCATCCGCCCGCCCTCGGGCTCCTCCTCCTCCTCCCCTTTTCCTTCCTTCTCCCCCCCCATCCCCCATCAGCCTGAAGAAGGGTTTTGGCCCGAAACGTCGCCTATTTCCTTCACTCCATAGATGCTGCTGCACCCGCTGAGTTTCTCCAGCAATTTTGTGTACCTTCATTCTTTTACAGTTTAGTTTAATTTAGAGATACAGTGCAGAAACAGGGCCTTTGGCCCACCGAGTCTGTGATGACCAGTGATCCCCGTACACTTGCACTATCCTGCACACTAGGGATAACTTACAATTCTTACTGTAGCCAATTAACCTCCAAACACCTGTATGTATTCAGAATGTGGGAGGAAACCAGAGTACCCAAAGAAAACACACGCGGTCACAGGGAGAATGGACAAACAACGTACAGACAACACTTTAGTCAGGATCGAACCCGTGTCTCCGATGCTGAAAGGCAGCAACTCTAGCGCTGCCCCACTGTGCCGTTATAGTCAATGGATGAAGGATTTCAAGTATATTCCCAGGTTAACATCCCAAATGCTATGATTCTACTGTGCCTTTAATTAAATTTACCTTGGTATAAATTGTAGAATATAATATATTGGAAGGATATTTTTCAATTAGAAGCAGAATAAATTATCAATGCAATCCCAAAATCTGTTCAGAAAGCTCGTAATAAGGATGACGCATTCTAAAAAATTAACCTTGGATCAAGGAGGTTCAATTTAAGGGTCTGTCCCACTTTCCCGAGTTATTCACGAATACTCCCGAGTTATTCACAAATTCTCCCGTGTTTTCGCCTTGATTCAAACTCGCAGGATGTTCGTAACGAGTCCGCAGGATGCCGTAGGAGTCCGTAGATATATCGTGGCGGCTCGTTATGCCAGCCGTTGGTACTCGGGGCATCAGGTAAGTTGGGACATTTTTTCCAGCCGGAAAAAAAATGTCCACGATTAAAAAAAATAGACCTGAGTACCTACGGCTGGCATAACGAGCCGCTACAATATATCCACGGCCTCCTACGGACTCATTACGAACATTCTGCGAGTTTGAATCAAGGGCAAAACTCGGGAGATTTCATGAATAACTCGGGAAAGTGGGACAGGCCCTTTACAATGATTGTA
This sequence comes from Amblyraja radiata, assembly GCF_010909765.2. Classification (NCBI taxonomy): domain Eukaryota; kingdom Metazoa; phylum Chordata; class Chondrichthyes; order Rajiformes; family Rajidae; genus Amblyraja; species Amblyraja radiata. The sequence goes on from NC_045964.1 coordinate 22,708,126, forward strand.
TTTGTACAAGTGCCGAATCTGCCACTCGCATCAGTTATCAACGTGATAATATCAACAGAATAAAACGTTTTAATTTAGTTTTAGTTCACAGTCATTTTTGTATCTTTGCATTTGATTGCTACTACACATACTTAGCTTCACTTAATAGATAAGAGCATTTGCACTGTCGTTGAGTCTGTAGTATTATTGCAGGTGATGATAACAACGTACCTGGTTTCTGAGAATGCTATCTGCTTGTTTGCTGTCCCTAAGGAACTGCTGATATCCATGGGACTGAGAGAGAAGATCCTTTCTGTTTTCCCACATCTGATGAAGCTCATTCCAACCAGTGTTCAATCCTTCCAATCGGTGCACTAGTATTTGAAACTGTGGGTCTGTTTCTCCCTGTGTTATCACGTGTCCACCATCTCTGATCTTCTGATAATCTTCCTCATAACGATCTACCTCGTTTTTTATGGCGTTGTGTTGGCTGAGGAGCATTTCTGCTTCAGGTAAGGAGTTTGGTTCATCTTCAGAAGCGATGGTTTTTTGAGTTTTGGATAGCCACAGCTGAAAGTCATCCAAATCTTGCAGGAATTTCTGCAGTTTACTGGCTTCACCAAGTGATTCTTCACGACCCTGAAGAGTGTGTTTCAACTCATCCCAAGCATCATTGGTTTCCTTGAGCCTATTCAGGATATCTAAGGCATGCTTAGGATAATCATCTGCTAATGTATGGGCCACATTCTGCAACTCTGGGAGCCTGGATTCAATGGCAGCCAGGTCTCTCTCAATCCCACACAGCTTCCTCTGAATGGTCATTACACCAGCTAAGTTATTTCCCAGGTCTTGAGTTGATTCAATGAGTTTGGTTTTCTCGCAGATCCAGACTTTCGTCTCATCACACTCGAGATAATAATTCTGAAGACTTAACGCAGAGTTCATATTGTTCTTCTTTATCTCCACTAACTTCTGGAATATCATCCATCTGCAAACAGTATCAACACAAATCTTATAGCAAAGTATACAGCTCATACCGTTCAGAGAATCAGAAGATAGTCACCAATCTAATTCCTGGATTGAGAAGGTTTAATTCATGGATTTGGAATGTTAGCCCCAGTAAAATCAAGACATTATAAAAATGTTAAACATTTTTAAAGTCTACATTAAAAACCTGCTATCTAAACCAACTCACAGGAATCTGCCCAACCTCCTACACCAATATCTACAGTGACAACCTGTGCTTCAGCACTTAGAGGATGAGCAAAGGGTGGCAGTCAACTACTCCAAAAGGCAGCTAGGCTTTAAGATGATGCTGGCAGTCCCCAAATTAAATTCCTTTACTCGTTTAATCTTGGGCATTTGGGTTCACCATTCCCTCCCTGGAACCCCATAGCAGATAAAGGGAGTCAAGGAAGATACGGGGTGAAAATAAGTGTGTTGTTCATGCAGCTTGTGGGTCAGAAGCAGCAGCCATGTTTTTCCCCAATTTATAGAACCCTGGGGTCAAGAATCAGACATCATCTCACTGAGTGCTATGACTTAGCCATCTCCACAAACCATTTCCTTTCTTGCAACACATGCCCAAGATCAGCCTCCATACTTTTGAGTTTCCATGTGAAACTACCTCATGCCAACATAACTAACCTTGTCAATAACAAACTCTGGACCGCTTCCCTAAGGAGAAGACCTAAGATAGAATGGTTGTTCACAGTCTCCAAGTGTAATGGGTTTGTTAAGCCAAATTTGTCTACAAAGTCTGCTGCATAACACTACCCCTTTTCAGCACTGTGCAACTAATACTTAAAAATGATTATTTTGGGGTCATTTCACATCACTCTGAAAATTCAACCCACTCTTACTGGCAGATGGGAATTTCTATCCCATTGTGTGTCATTGATGCCATTTCTGAAACAGGGCCATTTGAGATGGTGCAGTGGAGGGGAACTCAGACCATATTGGGCAGGTCCAGGACTTACGCGGGGTCAAGGAAAGAGTGTTCACGTCGCGGCCCTGTTTCCACTAATCTTTCCACCACCGCGCACAAGAAGCACAGGAAGCGCAAGACACAATTGTATGCAGATGCCGAGAAGTGTGTTCAGTTCTGGCTGAACAATTTCTAATCTTGTGATGTACCTTGATAAGAAGAAGGACTTACACGGTCGCAGGGAGAACATGCAAACTCCACACTGAGGTCAGGATTGAACCTGGGTCTCCGGCACTGTGGGGCAGCAGCTACACCAGCTGCCCTGCGACTTAGAAGTCTCTCTCTCTGTGAAAGGCAACAAATGAAAGATGTACCTTTGGTTCACATGATCCTGACATGCTTTAACCTCCTGTGTGCTAGGATGGCCACTCTCTATCAGGTGGTTTGCTGCGTGGTTTACGTCATTGATCTGAGACCCCAGGTTGTTCATTTCCTGTTCCAAGGTTTCAAATCTAAAAGCAGCATTAGGTAGAATTCAGTAATGCAGAATATGACATCCTTTTGGAAATTATAATGAACAAGAATGCACTTTTTGCTAAAATACCTAATATAGCATTATTAGTCTTTTATTATGCTTTTCAGTTTTATGCCACAGTTATGTTGAACATCATTGAATAAAATTGCTGTGGAACAGCTTGGTGTGTCATTAATCAGTGGCAAACTGCCTTTCATTATTGATCATAAACCTGTAAAAATGAATGCGTAACACAAAGCTGTAATATCATGGCGGTTGCTTTGATAACGTTTTTGAAAAGCACAGATTACTTCTGTGACAATTCTTAAAACATTCTGAATCCTCGAATGAAATCACCAGCTTTTAACTATGCATTAGGCCTACATAATATGCACTGCATGTAAGCAATAATTTAGCAGCAGATTAACAATAGATAAATCTCTATCATATCATAATTTCTCGCCAATGAACAAAAATTTAAGATAGAATCTTTAAAACATAAAAATTACAAAAATAGACATCACAGGGAGCAACTCAACTCACCCATGAGAAAATGGATGAAATTGGTCATAATGCCATTTTTACATCCAAAATGATTTTATTCCCATTATTTAATTAACAGTGATATTGGGTGGAGTGGAACACCTGCAGGTTTCCCATCAAGTAGATTAGTTTAAAATACTCATTCCATGTTCGTTTTCAATATAAGCTCTGCAGCTACATTAAGGTGGCCAAGGGCCTTTCCTTGAAATCTTTTTTCTTTCAGCCTTTTTAATGCAGCCACACCAAATGCTTATCATATTTCTGTTTAAATTGCCTCTTCTTTAAAAGCATTTTGAGGCAAAACGTTCTAAAGATTGGATAAAGATTGTTTTACTACTTATCCTTTCACACATCATAATTTTGAAAATGTCCATTAGTTCCCACTTTAACCATTTCTATTCCAGTGAATATCCTAAGGAATTTCCACTATTGTAATAATCAAAGAATACCCCCAATCGAATATGAATAAAATCGCAACAGAGAGCATTATGAACAATAATATTGAAGGCTATACCGGCTATAGCAACGTTCATGTTCAGATGAAAGCTCTAACCTAATCACAGCTGTTTATATTGGATAATGATGCAATTTTATGCTCCCAAACACATGCGATGAATGTATTACTCACTTGCATTCACATGAAATTAAATAGATGATGTTGTAAACTAAAGTAAGACACTTATGGAAATGGTTTGTGATATGCAGCAATCATCTAGTCCTCCAGGGGTGCCGCATGATTGGCAGTCCTGCCAACAGTCTCTGTTTTTTCATATTTTCTTTTAATTTTTAGTGCGTTTTAAAATCTGTGTAAATGTTCTCCGGTTTGTTTTATGTGGGGGGAGGGGGAGGGGGAAACTTGTTTCCAGTTTCTTACCTTGCCGGAGATGCGATTGTTTTCCAGGTCACATCTCCGGTTGCTCTGCGGCCAACCATCGATGGAGCTGGAAGCCTCCTCGGACTGACTTTGAGCCCCACCGCAGGGCGTGGACTTAACATCGGAGTCGATCCCTTGCCTGGGATCGCTCCAACGGATAGTACATCGAGGGCTCGCAGTCTCGGGAGAGGCTAGTCAGGAGCTCCAACGACGCAGAGGGTCGACCAGCCCGGCGCGGGGGAGCTGACATTCCCCCCGATGAAGGAGCTGATCGCCCCGATGCGGAGGGCCAAAGCGCCTCCGGCTAAGGGGGGTAAAGATTGTCCCGTCAACAGAGGTCCCGACCGCAGGAGAGCAAAGAAGGGAAGAGATTTTAACTGTTTTTCCGCCTTCCATCTCAGTGAGGAATGTGGAGGAGTCATTGTGGTGGATGTTTATGTTAAAATGTATTTTGCGTGTTCCTTTGCTTTTTATTTGCATGACTGACTTGGCAAAAACAATTCCTTGTATGTTGCAAAACACACTTGGTTAATAAAGTATGATTGTGATTATGATTGTGATTGTGCTCTTAATAAGGACAAACTAGGGTGATTACGAGCAGTGCAATTCTGAAATAGCTTTCTCCCCGCCAATTCATTTGTACAACATTAATAACTTTGGTTATAAATCCAATTTTTCATGCATTATGAAGAGCCAATCAATTGCTTTATGCGCACTTGCCAAATAGGGTTTTGAAAATGTTACTTAAATACTGTGAGAATGATGGGTTTAACCAGACCTATATTAATAAAAGTACGATAAATAATCAGCTTTTACCTGTGCTGTACCACTTCCAAATCCCCCATTTTCTTTGGAATCTCTACCCCCTCCAGCCATTTTTCCTTCTCATTCATCCACAAGTCACACGCATCAGCTTCACTAAACATCACATAGAGAGCGAGAGCATCCTGGAGATGTTGCTTCCTTAGATCAGATAGAGCCACGAGATCTGCATATTGCTCCTTTACCTCCCTCCACCGGTTCATTATATCTGGCAATTTTCTAAATTCATCCGGGAGACTCTGAAACTGTTTATTTAGACCATCAATAGCTGTCCTAGACTTCATGATTTCATCTATCTGATCTCTCTGTTTCTTCATCAGTGACTGTGTTGAAAATTCGTCGTGGCCGACATCGTCTGAAGACATAAGACGATAAGTGTCCTCTAACCAAGTTTTGAGATCGTCTGCATCCACTTGGAATTGGAAGAAGCTTTGTGAATGCAGAAGATTTTGCTTGCGGAAAGCAGTCAATTCCTCCAAATCCCTCCACATGGAGAAGACCTCGTCTATTCTTTTCTTGATCTCTGGTGCAGCAAAGTGGTTCTCTGCAACCATGTCATTGCCTAGTTTAATAGTCTGTTGCAGATGATTCCTGAGACTACCTAATTCATCCTCCAGGGTCTTGTGCTTGCTCTGCAGAATCATAATGCTGGTAATGTCTTTCCCGTAATCCTGCGATGAGAAGATCTGCTCTCTTTCTCGAATCCAGCTCTCCGTTTCGTCCATCTCCCAGAAGAACGTCCAAAGATGACGTGACTGCTCAAGGCGTGCCTTCCTTTCCGCTGCCAACGCACAGAGCTCCTCATAACACAGTTCCAGATGATCGACACGATCTTTGATAACATTGGGATCACAGGGTGTGTAACCTGGAAAAGAGGATCACTGGAATCAATGGCTTTTCTTGCCGAAGACGCTCTGACGTGTAACTTAATTTTTGTCTCCCAAAGAGATGGGAAAAAAATATTTAGTTAGACACAACCTCCTCTAAATCATTGTTACCAAACAGGGAAATGTCATGGTATGATGTGATACCGCAATGGAAATGTAGTAAATTATGCAACATTTTAAGAATATAAAAACTGCTTGATGCATGGGCAATATATCGGTAATAAGCACAACAGGGGCCAGAGTCTGATGGGCAAATGGAAACCAAGCAATTCATCCTCATGATCAGACTCTCTGCTCATAATGGATCGGCTTCTGCCATAGGGATAGAAGAACACCGCCAGCGTTCACCATTGTTATTCTGTGAAACTGAAAGCAATTGCAAGATTTCCTTTGTACGAACAATTACATTGTTGCCATCAACCACTTGATGCACATTATTATATAGTCCTGGTTGTGTGAGTTCTGGGGTCAATGTGAGAACATAGAAAATCGGTGCAGGAGTAGGCCATTCGGCCCTTCAGGCCAGCACCGCCATTCAAACAGGCCCTGTAGCCACCAAATCCTCACTGGCCATCGATCACCTGTTAATACTAGTTCCATGTTTCAGATCCACTAGCTACATATTCGGGGTAATTTGGGAAGTGGGAGGAGCCCGGAGCACCCAGAGGAAATCCACACAATCACAGGAAGAACATGCAAACTCGACCAGAGGTCAGGATCAAACCCGGGTCTCTGACGCCGTGAGGCAGCAGCTCTAACAACTGTGTCAATGTGCCGTTGGTAGAACTATTATACCATAGCACCTTTTTTAAAATCCAAGCTGCTTACAATGAGGGTAATGTGTGCAGGATGGTGCAGAGGAGGAGAGGATATCACAGGAACATAAATATGCACCTTCTCCTTCAGTGAACTTGAGTGCTCCTGCATTGACTATTTTCATCCTGTCAGCCTGAACCACAATGTCAGCTTCCTGCAAGGCATGTTTCTGCAGAAGGTCCTCCACATCCATCAAATGCTTACCACAATCCTGTGATAAGAGTCGTATCTAAAATTTAAAAAAAATTCCATTAGCTTTCTAAACTAACATGATTTTGTAAAAACTCACACATATTATCAGAATATCGTTGTTCCTAAATATGTCATTTAAATATCCATGCACACAAAGATCTTCAAACTTCTAAACAGACCAATTATTGCTCAATAAAAATGTTGTATTTTAATTAGTTCCATGTTGTTCCACTCAGACCCACTCGCTATATATTCGGGGGAATTTTCAATGGCCATTTAACTTTAATTTTCAATGACCGTACCAACGACACAGTGGCACAGTTGGTAGAGCTGATGCCTCACAGCACCCAGAGACCAGAGTTTAATCCTGACCTCTGGTGCCGTCTGTTGAGTTAATTCCTTTCATGGACGCTTTACTGTGGCCTTACAAACTTATTATCTTCAAATATTTATCCAGTTTGTTTGGAAAGCCAGTACTGAATCAACATTCAACATCTTCAAATAGAGTGCATTCCAGGTCATGAAACTAAGTTTATCCTCAGATCTTCTTTGCTTCTTTTTCCAATCACCTGAAATTTGAGTCCTCTAGTTATTGATGCTTCTGCCAATGGAAACATTTCACTTTATTTAACAACAGGAAATAGGGAAATAGAGGAAATGGGAGCTCGCTGAGTTTTAAAGGCAGATTCTCAGTGTATTTGAACTGCAAGTTCAATCACGTCAGTAAAACATTACATAATCTATAATAGGAGTTTTTAAAAGATAATTTGTACTCATAACTAGAATCTCGGATCTAGGTCTCAGATCTATGGAATGCATTTGCTGTGGCACTTGGGAAGTCCGGGATGCTTTTGGTGTCATCAATAGATGGAGCCTTAACTGCAAAGTTTGTTATTTTAAGTATGTGTGAAAAAGTATGCTTTAGTGTTCCTTAGTTTGTTTTATGTGTGGGGGGGTTGGGGGAAACTTTATTTTTCCAATCTCTTACCTCGACGGAGATGCAATTTTTTTCTGTATCATAACTCCGTCCCCACTGCGGCCTAACATCGTGGAGTTGGCGGCTTTTCCTGGAGACCGCCGGGCGCTCCAAGCTGCGGGACTTTAACATCCCGGAGCTTGCGACCCTTTTAGCGGTGATCGAAGCTCCAGCCACAGGGCCTGTGGACTTTAAGATCATGAAGCCTGCGGTCTCTGGTAAGAAGAGGCCGACTCGGGAGCTCCATGCCGCGGCGAGAGTTTCAACCACCCCGACGCGGGAGTTTCGATCACCCCAATGAGGGCTTCAATCGTCGGCTGCGGGGGCTTTGATCGCTCCGACTGCGGATGATTTGACTGCCCCGACCATGGGAGAACAAGAGGAAGATTAGACTTTATTACCTTCCATCACAGTGAGGAATGTGGAATCCACTGTGATGGATGCTTATGTTGACTTTTATGTGGTTGTGCGTCTGGTTGCTTTTCATTTAATACGGCTGTATGGTAACTCAAATTTCACTGCACCTTAATTAGGACATGTGATAATAAATTGTCCTTGAAACCTTGAAACATTTATAATATGATCAATATAAAAGGAACTAACAGGTACAATGAAAGTTTATTTTCAATAAGTATAATCTAAAAATTCTGATAATCCACCACTCATAGGAATTTGGCAACAGAAGAAGAAAGTGGAATAAAAGAGTGAGCTCAAAGGGAGATGTACAGCCACCCTGAACCCAATCCCCGGCACACGCATATTGGAAGAACAGCACTTCATATTCCGCTTGGGCAGCTTACAACCCAGCGGTATGAATAGTAATGTATCTAATTTCAAGTAACTCTTGCGTTACCACTCGCACTATCCACCCCCCATCCTCGTTGTCCTACGAGTTTCACTGTTTGTATCCCTTCGTTATTACCTCCTTCACAGCCAACAGCTGACCATTGTGGGCTCCACCTTTCCTTGATCATTGATGTTGTCTCTGATTTGATCTGTACCTTTTCATATCTCTAGTTTCCATCTTCCCCGACTCTCAGTCTGAAGAAGGGTCTCGACTTGAAACGTCCACCTAATACTTTTTTCCAGAAATGCTGCCTGACCCGCTGAGTAACTCCAGCATTCTTTGTCTGTTCCTGGCTACAAACCTGCTCATGTTCTCAACCCCTGCTGATCCAGAATCCAACCCCGGTTCTGATCCTCAGTCTATGCCCACATTCTGTATTCCAGACTGGGCTGTGCTCTGGATCCACAGCTCTGGCCATCCACCAAACTTGTACTCTGGACCCCATGTTTATATTACAGACTAACAGTGAGTCAGACACTGGGCCATCAGAATTTCCAAGTAGTAGAAACAAGCAACCGCAGATGCTGGCTTACACAAAAGGACACAGAATGCTGTAGTAGCTCAGCGGGTCAAGCAGCATCTCTGGAGAAAAGGAATTGGTGACATTTCAGGTCGAGACCGGACTGAGAGTCAGGGGAGAGGGGAAGCAATTGAATGCTGCATTATTCGAATTTCACTATTTTGCCTTTGTTTCGCCTGAAAAAGAACACAAAATTGTCTGTTGCAGATACATAAAAAACTCTATTTCAACACATACTTTCATTTCATCCATCCAATCAATGATGTGAAGCATCTCCTGAAAAATCTTCTGAAGGGCCAGGTTCATTTCCAGCCTTGCTCGCCGGGCATTGAGCAACTCCAGAAGATATTCCCATAGTCGCAGGATGTTTTCTTTCCTGGCATTAATACGTGTAATGTCGTGATAATTCTCGGCCTCCAGTTCCTGTGACACATCTATAAGAGTCTGCACACGTTCTTTATAGGCTGCAATGTCAGTTTCAATTGCTTCATGCTTCTTCATAGCCGCTTCCACAGCAGGCAGGTCATAGCCAAAGTTATCCTGCGGACAAATTGTATAAATGAAACAATAAGTACATAAGTGACTGCAACAGTTCAGGGACAAGACACATTCCAATGACTGTATCCTACTAGAAAAAGCAAGCGCGTACATGGACATGGTAACTTTTCCAGGCAAGGAGGAAGATGCTTGGATGGCAATGTTTTGGCAACATGCTTGGTGCTAGAGTAGAATGACAAGATTCTGAAGCTTTTGCGCGTTACTTTCGCTTGCCGTTTTATAGTAGCGTGCAGAGCAAGGCATCAGAAGCCAGATACAGCAGCAGACTGAAACAGCCATTAGAAGTAATTGGCTCAAGGAAGAATTCAGCATGACTACGAAACACAACATCGACTGCAAGATGAACGTATTTTAAAAGCTTTTCTATTTCGAGTATACATACTTTCCAGACCTGAATGATTAAATATATACATTTAGCATCACAGCCAATGTAATGCAACAACAACAAAAAAAACACAAAGCACCTTTATCCGGGTTATAGGGTCTGAATGAACAGATTCTGTAGTGGGAACATGAAGGACAGCTGATCAGTGCATCATTCAACACCCAAATGCCATCACCTGCTCCAGATCCCAATGCCCAGAATAGAGCTTGTATATCCAGACAATATAACCTCTAGTAGATAGTTGCATTAGAATGTATCCATATCGGTTTGGAATATGAAATTGTCTCTGTAATGCCATGACTGTTTTAAAAGTGTTTTGAAAGCCCAATGGGCCAGATATTGCTGGAAAAGCTAACAGATATTAAACCATGAATTTCACATTATTAAAGTGCAAAGCATCTGGCAAATTCACAGAACTTCATTATGCAAATTTCCAGAACTTGAGAATAAACCTATAGGAATAAATGACAGCTCATCCCTCAACCTACCCTGGGGTTTATGGGTTGTTTGCTAGATTTCCACATAACTTGTTCATTGGTTTAATCACAGAGAGTTAATCCTAGAACTCCAATACTTTAGAACACTTCTTGACAATGTGATCAGTGTTCTTGCCCATAAAGAAAACAATTTAAATTGTTCAATTTCATTCTTGCATTTTCCATCCTGGAGCTGATTTGATTTAAATTCACCCTCCCGCTCCATTATCCTAAGTCCTGCCCACACCCTATCATTCCCCTACTTCCCATTCATATTTGTTTTTAAATTTCAGTGGTTAAGGAGATATATTGAATGAAAAAAAATAAGGAGGTAAGGAATGAGGGATCATGAGGAGAAAATCAAATCAAAAGAGTTTAATGAGGAATTAATGATCACAATAATGTGTGCACCAGAATTTACTTTTGTCAGTTTGACATACTTGCATACTCTAAATATGCTAAGTGATTTAGTGAGGGTGAGCCATGCTCTTGCTGTTTACTCCACTGCATGCACACATCCACCAAAACATCTCTTGGCCTTCAAGACACCCTTTGGTCCTCACTACAGCCTTGCCAACTCATGCAGTCTGTGCAGGTCTGTTTTCAGCTGAAGGGTGGAGGAAAAAGTTAACTCGTGGCATGCATCACACCATGCCCTGATCCAGCAAGATCTACCCATTTATGCAATCTTATGGGATTCATGTGTAGGAAAGAACTGCAGGTGCTGGTTTAAATCGAAGATAGACACAAAATGTGGGAGTAACTCAACGGGACGGGCAGCATCTCTGGAGAGAAGGAATGGGCAACCCTGAAATGTCGCCCATTCCTTCTCTCCAGAGATGCTGCCCGTCCCGTTGAGTTACTCCGCGAGTCTACCTTATGTGATTCATGTTAGGAATGCCACCTGTAGGGCCGATCAGATTGGTCAATTCTAACCAACTACCTACTAATGTACAGCAAAACAGAGCTTAAGTAAAACTGACAAAGAACTTTATTAATACTTTGCCTTCACCGTCCTGAATTGCTGCTACAAGAACAATATTTGTAGTGAAAAAAACTCTGGGTGAGGACAAAGAGATAAAGGCAAGACAATAATATCGACTTTAAATAAATGGATTAAAACACTGGATCAAAGCAGACAATACTGAAGGCATTCACTATTAACATAAATCTAAGCTACTGAAACAAATGTTAAATGGTGAAGATAAACTACGCAATGTGAAAGTTTTCCATGCATATTCTTTGAAATTTTTTGCTGCTTTTCGACTGATAAAATGGGTCTAAAGAAAATTAAAATATGATCTTAAACTGATGAAGGAGTTATTCTCTTCAACATTGAGAAAAGTAATAGAGTCATTTCAAAGATTTGTTATAGTACTGTTCTCCAACAAGTATTTTTGCTTAGTTTTATAATGTCTGATGATCAAACCATGTTGTCAGGTGACAATGGGCAGAACAATGCAGCTGCCAATTTCAGCTGATCTGCACATGGTTGTGTTCCACACACCCATCTTCTTTCATCGCAGCAGTCATGTACCTTTGGTAGGAGGAAGGCAAGACTGATGGGTTTCGGAAAATGGTTAGGAATCAAAACAGAATAACATCGATAACACATTTCCTTCAAATGCACGGTGGCGCAGCAGTAGTGTTCCTCTGTGAAAATCCTCCACTCAGCTGCGCTTAATGGTTTGCATGTATGCCTACTCCACAGCCAAGACAGAAGATTTTAAGTAACATATATATTAAATTAAGGATGATTTTCCACAAATCACTTGTTTGCAATTTGATAGCAGGTACATTTGTTGTGTTTGAAACACATTATGTATATTTTAAAGTATGAAAGAACTGCAAATGCTGGTTTTATACCGAAGATAGACACAAAATGCTGGGGTAACTCAGGCAGCATCTCAGGAGGAAAGGAATATGTGAGTTTTAGGGTTGGATCCCTTCTTCAGACTGAAAAATAGAGAAGACCAGAACAAAACAGGGCCAGCAACAGATGACCTCGGCAAGAGTGGAGTCCATAATGGGTCATTGTTGGCTGGGGAAGTTGTGCTATCGATAGGGATACAAGGATGCGAACAGTGGAACTAGTTGGATGATTTGCGTGGGGGAGAAAAGGGGGGGGAGGGGGCGAAGAAATGCAGGAATTGCTTAAAATGAGAGTAATCAATATTTATACTGCTGGGTTGTAAACTGCCCAAGCGAAATATGACGTGCTGTTCCACTAATTGATGTGGTCTCATTCTGACAGTGGTAGAGGCCCAGTAAAGGTCAGAATGGGAAATGGGAAGGGGAGTTGAAATGTTGAAATGTGTATTATAGGCTTCTCTAACCGCCTTTCAGGTGGCAAGAATGCATAATTTCATGCCTTTCAGTCCGTAGAAACGTTTCAAAGGTCAAAGGTTCAAAGGTTCATTTATTGTCACATACACCAATTGGTGTAGTGAAATTCAAGTTGCCACTGCAGCACACTAATAAGAATACAACACAACATTAAAGAAGAATTTAACATAAAACATAAAAACATCCCCCCACAATTGTTCCCACTGTGAGGGAAGACACAAAGTCCAGTCCCCATCCCCTTGTCCACCCATGCCCCCCACACATAAAAAGAATAGACCTCCAAACAACACTTTTTAACGTACTAAAAAAAAAAAAAAAGTGAAAGGAGGGACAGCTGCAGGCAGGGCAGCCATACACAACTGCACAGCTGCCCTGTGTTCACCTGAGAAAAGCACTAATTACAGGTGACCCACAATCTGCATGGATCAGCTGTGATTCGCCCCCTAGTGAGATCAATTCTGATTTCCTTCACAGTGAGATCAACAGTGATGTTTCCATTAGTGGGAGCGTCTAAGACTAGAGGTCATAGCCTCAGAATTAAAGGATGTTCGTTTAGGAAGGAGATGAGGATAAATGTCTTTACTTAGAGGGTGGTGAATCTGTGGAATTCATTGCCACAGAAGGCTTTGGAGACTCTGTGGATATATTTAAGGCAGAGACAGATAGATTCTTGATTAGTACAGGTGTCAGAGGTTATGGGGAGAAGGCAGGAGAATGGGGTTAGGAGGGAGAGATAGATCAGCCATGATTGAATGGCAGAGTAGACAATGGGCCAAATGGCCTAAATCTACTGCTATCACTTATGACATAACTGGTTTCCCTCACAGTGAGATATTTGGCGGAGGATGGAGACATTAACAATGCCATAAAACACCTTTTAGGACAATTCTAGCTCTTTCAGAATTACATTTGTATCTGGTAATTGAAAATCAACAGGAGAGCTGTCACCAGCTTCCAGTCATATACACATGAGCAAAGATGTAGGAGATGGCTTCTTTCCCATAAATATTATGCCTGTGGCGAAGTGCAGATTTACAATTTTAAAAGTAAGTAACATGTGAAATTTCTGTGTGTATTTTTTAATGATTACAATTCTCGCTCGAGTACTAAAACTAATTTCAGATTTATGATTTTGCGGTAAAAAAAAGACACAAAGTGCTGGAGAACTCTGCGGATCAGGCAGCATTCCTGGAGAACATGGATAAGTGATGTTTGTGGTAGGGACCTTTTATTCAGATAGTTCAACTTTGACCTGAACTATGAACTCTTGTTCTCTTCTCATGGACACTGCCTAAGGCTTTCCAACATTTTCTGCTTTTATTTCAGATTTGTAGCATTCCCAGTTTTTTTTAAATTTTCATATTTCACATTTGGTCTTATCAGCTGTTTAAAGGAGCTAACATTTCAAAGATGCAGGGAATACATTAGTTATATCCTGTTATCAAACAGAGAAGGTTGGGATGGGGGAATCACCAAAAACAGTAATGTTTAAAGAAAGCGCAATTATAAGAATAGTTTTCATACTATAATTAGAGAGAGAGTGGTTGTTGCCAAGGAAAAAAAAAATCAATCTCCTCATCTTAAAGTTGAAGTCTCTTTGAACATTATTGAAAACAGTGCACGTCACTAATGCCTGCTTACGTCTATACATGTTCTATAACAAAACAGACTGCTGCTTTACCTGCGAGACGAGCCGCTGATTCTCAAACAACCAGGTCTCCCTCATAAAGGCCTTGCGGTCGAAACGGCGGGCCAGCTGCTCCAGTTTCTCCTGCCTGATGAGTTCATTCCTGAGAGCCAGCTCACGTTCATGCTCTGCCTTCTCCAGCCCTTCCCAGCCCTACTCAGAATTGTAGATAAGAAGACAATGAGATTTTTTTTTATTTTAAAAGATACATTGTAGTACAGGCACTTTGTGTTTTATGAATAATTGATTTATGCTTATTTAAAATGCACGCTTGTAATTTTGCAATAACATGCTCAAACTCTTTGTTCAAACTGAGGCGACCATGTGGCGACACCCCGGCGACCATGTGGCGACAGCCTAGTCACCTGCAGTCGCCTAATAAATCGCCTAAGTGGGACAGGGGCATTATTTACAATAATCTATATCCTGTTGAATCCACAAGTATGGGGAGAATTAGTCAATTTTGTTTCACATAATACTAAAAATTGTTATGGTATTTAATTTTATGTTCAATTTATTGGTTTGCCCAAACAATAAAAAATAAAACCAAGATCTCCCTGTAAATGCACAAAGGATTACTGTGTCTGCAGATTTGAAGTTGGTGGATAAAAAGTTATCCATGTTCCAGCGTCTATGCATTACCAATGACGTGTCTGATCAAAACTGATGATGCTCCAAAGACAGTTGTTGAAACTATCTAATGAAGACTGGTTAATCTCATGAATTCAAAATGGTCACATAGCCTGATATAGAGAGGTGCCAGTGGACAATGTGCAACATCGTCTCCTCCATGACTTCCGTTGTCCAGGCCCCCACTCCCTCATCTTCACCATGAATGTCCAGTCACTCTACACCTCTATCCCCCACCAGCAGGGTCTTAAAGCCCACCGTTTCTTCCTCGATCGCAGAACCAACCAATCACCGTCTACCGATACTCTCCTCCGCCTAGCAGAGCTGGTCCTTATCCTCAACAACTTTTCCTTTGGCTCCTCACATTTCCTCCAAATCCAAGGCGTAGCTATGGGCACGCGCATGGGCCCTCGCTATGCCTGCCTCTTTGTAGGGTACGTCGAATATTCCTTGTTCAAGGCAGTGGCCCTATCCCCGAACTCTATCTCCGCTACATTGACGACTGCATTGGTGCTACCTCCTGCACCCACGCAGAACTCACTGATTTCATCCATTTCACCACTAACTTCCATCCGGCACTCAAATTCACCTGGACCATTTCCGACATCTCCCTACCGTTCCTTGACCTCATTATCTCCATTGCAAGTAACAGACTACCTACCGACATCTACTACAAACCCACTGACTCCCATGGCGATCTGGATTACACTTCTTCCCACCCTGCTTCCTGTAAGGACTCCATCCCAATTCCTCCGTCTGCGCCACTACTGCACCCTGGATGAGGTGTTCCACACCAGGGCATCAGAGATGTCCTCGATTCTTTAGGGAACGGGGGTTCCCCTCTTCGACTATAGATGAGGCTCTCACCAGGGTCTCTTCTATACCCCGTAACTCTGCACTCACTCCCCATCCCCCCACTTGTAACAAGGGCAGAGTCCCCCTTGTCCTCACCTGCCACCCCACCAGCCATCACATACAACAGGTAATCCTCTGACATTTTCGCCACCTCCAATGGGATCCCACCACTGGCCACATCTTCCCATCTTCTCCCCTTTCGGCTTTCCGCGGAGACCGCTCCCTCCGTAACTCCCTGGTCAATCCATCCCTTTCCATCCAAACTACCCCCTCCCCTGGTACTTTCCCTTGCAACCGCAGGAAATGCTACACTTGTCGCTTTACCTCCCCCCTCGACTCATTCCAAGGACCCAAGCAGTCTTTCCAGGTGCGGCAGAGGTTCACCTGCACCTCCTCCAACCTCATCTATTGCATCCGCTGCTCTAGGCGTCAACTGCTCTACATCAGTGAGACCAAGCGCAGGCTTGGCGATCGCTTCGCCCACCGCACAGTCCACATTAACCAATCCGATCTCCCGGTGTCTCAGCACTTCAACTCCCCCTCCGATTCCGTATCCGACCTTTCTGTCCTGGGCCTCCTCCATGGCCAGAGTCCCACCACAAATTGGAGGAGCAGCACCTCATATTTTGTTTAGGTAGTTTACACCCCAGAACATTGACTTCTCCGATTTCAGGTAGTCCTTGCTTTCTCCCCTCCCCTTCCCAGCTCTCCCACAGCCTACTGTCTCCGCCTCTTCCTTTCCTCTTCCCGCCTCCCCCCACCCCCACATCAGTTTGAAGAAGGGTCTCAACCTGAAACGTCACCTATTCCTTCGCTCCATAGATGCTGCCTCATCCGCTGAGTTTCTCCAGCATTTTCGTCTACCTGCGACACCAATAACCACCTTTGCCTACATTTCACAGCTCGTTGTTCTTGACAGTAATTCACTGCATGAGCTGTATTAGAGATGCCTGTGGCAATACCATATATGTCATATAAAAGCAAAGCCTTTTGTTCTACAGGATTGGAAAGGAAAATGTAAGGAAAGCTTGAGTAAAGTATTTAATAATTGAGAGCATTTTCAAAAAGATAGAATATTGATTTACTTTGCACTGGACACTTTCATCTCTGAATGAAATGCAAAAATGTAAAAATAAATCTTTACAAACTATTAAGCTAAATGCTAACTATATACTATCTGATATTTCACAGCATGCAGACCTTTCGTTTTATACGGAACACTGCTAAATAGTTCATTAATCTCTGCAGTGCACATAGAAAGGAGTACCTGATCCCTACACGTTTACTAAAATAATCATGAAGTGTCCACTACGAACATCCACCAGATGATGTGTCATAAAACCACTGTAATTGGAAATATCTCACCCAGGGAAACAGCACATAAGACACCCGCACACAACCGTTAAACAATAGGGTTAAAGATGAATGGATTTCTCAAACTGAGGGAAATAAAGAGAGAAGAAACTTCCTACCCTGTTAATGTCTGAGATAAGTTTTCCTTCATGCGGCATAAACACTTTCTGGTTGTTTGCCCTCATCCTGCTCTGGATGGAGAACAGCAGCACCTCAAGGTTACCCTTTTCCTGAAACCTGTTGGGAGACAGCAGCTTCGATAAGCTTCATTGCAATTCAAATGGAACCTCAGTACAGTACTACATTGTGAAAATTGGCATTGACGCTTAAAATTAAACATTGTCAGTACTGCGTAGAAGAAAATCATAAAAGCATGTGGAGAGATACCACAGATGCCAAAGCAATGCCTTGCAGCTCGTCTAGCTAGGTTTTATTATTGCTAACATCTATTTATAGGTCTTTGTAAGTAATATTCAAGTTCCACTGACAGCTACTATAATTAATTGACATTAAAAATGTAAACCAGTAGATATATCTCAACATATAGAAATGCATTGACATTGGATTAGCATTGTCATGTGTAGTAAAATACTGTGGAAAACTTTATTTTATGTGCTCCCCAGGCAAATCATACCATGCATAAGTACATCATGACCATGCAAGAGAGAAAAATAGTGAAGTATACATGGTTGCAGCTATGGAGAAAGTGTAGTAAAATAAAGTGCAAGGCTGCAATGAGGTGGATTGGGAGGTCAGCAATTAATTCTTAGCATATGAAAAGTCTATTTGTGAGTCTAATAACAACAGGAAATAAGCTGTTCTTAAATCTGTTGTTTCACGCTTTTGTATCTGCCCAGTGGGAGAGAGGAGAGGATAGAATGACTGGGGTGTGTAGGAAGGAACTGCAGATGCTGGTTTACACCGAAGATAGACGCAAAATGCTGGAGTAACTCAGCTGAACAGGCAGCATCTCTGGATAGAAGGAATGAGTGACGTTTCCAGTCTTGAGAGTCAGGGGAGAGGGAGACGCATAGAGACGGAAGTGTAAGGTTTGAAAATGAGACATCAAAGCTGATGAAGGAAGAGGAAAATGTAGAATCGATGATTGTTAGCTAAAAGGTGACAAAGCAAACAGAGATAAAATTTAATCTGGACAGTCAGACTGTTCAGAAAACTAGGATGGGGGAGGGATGGAGGGAGAGGGAAAGCAAGGGTTACTTTAAGTTAGAGAAGTCAATATTCATACTGCTGAGGTGTCAGCTGCCCAAGCGAAATATGAAGTGCTGTGGGCAGCACACACCCCAGCAGTATGAATCCTTAACTTGTGGGACAGTCCAATCTTTCTAATAGAATTATGGTCACTGGTCCCAAAGTATTCTCTCACTGATACTTCAGTTGCTTGCCCTCCCTCTTTCCCAAAGAGGAGATACAGCGTTGTGCCCTTTCTAGTAAGGCCCTCTTTATATTGATCAAGTAAGCTTTCTTGAATGCATTTAACACATTCCATCCTGTCTATACCCTTTACACTATGGAAAATCCAGACAATATTAGGGAAGTTGAAATCTCCCACGAATATACTACCCTATTATTTTTGCAGCTATCTACATTTTCCCTACACAACTGCTCCTCTGGTTTACTTGAGTGGCCTATAATAGTCCCATCATCCACGAAGGCTCACTGGGCTATCTGGATATTACCCATATATTGATATATGAGGATATTCTTGGAGGATTATATCCTCTCTAAGCACTATACATGCCCTGCCTGAGCAGAAGGGCAACCACCCCCACCCACCCTTTTTATCTGTATAATCTACACCCTGGAACATTGAGCTGCAAGTCCTGCCCTTCCTTCCACCATGTTTTTGGTATGGTTATAATATCCAGGTGAATTCATGCCCTGAGTTCATCCTCCTTACCTGTTAAGTCTCTTGCATTGGAAAAATAAATGCAGTAAACATCAGTCCTTCCTCCCACTTTGCCACGAATCTGCCTGTCCTGACTGCTAATCTTGCTCTCTCCAACTACATTATTTGTCCCCAACTTCTCATCTTCCTCCTTTCTGCTCTGAGGCTCTCCCCTCGCCAATCTTGCCTGGTGAATTCCTTTGCACGGTGATCTGTGGATTGCTCAGTCTGGTTATCAACTAGTGTAGCAGTGGTATTTTGAAACAATGCATATTCAATAATTCCACAAGGTGATTACAGCTCTGATATCACCCAAGCTTGTCAGATATTCGAAATAAAAATTAGTAACTGTAAGCTAAAACACATGGTGTCCCTATTTCTACAACTGACTTAGAAGGTTTCTCCACTGTGCGATAAGTATTGAAGGCCTGTAGTTGTTGTTGCACTCCGCTCAACGAGTTGGCAAACTTCCGACTGTTGAGGACAATGATGGTTTGCTCGATCCAAGTTAGCAAGTCGGATGCCAGTTCTTCGTATTTATCGATCATGTTTTGGGTTTCAATTGCATTGTCCAACACCTGGGAAAAGTACAATATTCAAATGACTATATGTATATCTCCAGCTCTTTCAATGTTCTGAGACACTGGAAAAGATCCAGTCTAATCAAAACAAGCAAATCTAATTGTGTGAAACTGATTCATCTAATTCTTTCCTGCAAATGGAAAATGACAGATTTTCACAAACAGTGAGATAAACAGTAAGAGTAAGCATGGGTGTATGAATGGAGGAACCATATACTATAAACCTACCAAGAGGTATACAATCATAGTAACATGATTCAACTACCTACAGAGACTTATACTACATAGAAGCACAAAACTCACAGACTTGCAAAGATGAATTAAAGCCTTGTTTCAATATACCCGGAGGGGCCAAGGAAAGAGCGTTCACGTCGCGGCCCTGTTTCAACCAATCTTTCCACCACCACGCACAAGAAGCACAAGAAGCGCAAGACAGACACCATTGTGCAGATGCCGAGAAGTGTGTTCAGCTCTGGCTGAACAACTTCTAATCTTGTGTGTGGGCTCGATAAGAAGAAGAATATACCCGGAGCCTTAAGGGCCTGTCCCACGAGCATGCGACCTGCATGCGGCAAGCGCGACCTAAAGGGCCGGTCCCACCAGCATACGCCTGCATGCGGCAAGCACGACCTAACGTGGTCGCTTGAGCCGTACAGCCTCGCCGGGGCGGTCCCACTTTGATCGCCGGAGCCGTATGGAGTTGTGCAGAGCTGGTCCCGACATCGCACGGGTCTCCGAAAAACTGACCGGGTTCAAAAATTCCACGCGGCAACGGCCTGTTGGCCCGCAGCCGCATTGAGGCCGTATGCACCGCCTCGACTCCGTACGCCCGTAGGACTTCGCTCGAATTTCACGTCGCTCACTCGACCTCCGTGCGTACGGCGTCGAAGCGGCTGCGGGCTTTAGGTCGCGCTTGCCACATGGAGTCGCATGCTCGTGGGACAGGCCCTTAAGATTAACATTCCAATAAGAGGAAAAACAAAGGAGAACATTTCACAAGACCATCATTACTCAAGTTGGGTAGAGTTTAACTCAGCAGAATGGAAATTACATTTGTGGGATTCTGTCTGTAGGAAACAGTGATTTACTGGATTAATAATGCATTGAGCCACTCGTCGACAATGTGTGTCACAAATATTTCACACTCATTGGGACGTAGAAACCACCATCTGGAGTTTAGCTGGAAGGATGTTTCATGTGGGATTATTTCTTTCAGTTTCTCTTCAGTACATCAGGATTATATTCTCTTGCTGAAAGACTCATCCATGCCTTCATCTCCTCCCGACTGGACTATTGCAACTCACTTCTCCTTGGCATCAGCTCCACCTACATCAACCGACTCCAACTGGTCCAGAACGCAGCCGCCCGACTCATCACCCACACCAAATCCTGGCATCACATCACTCCAATCCTCAAACAACTTCACTGGCTTCCCATCTCCCACCGGATCACCTACAAAATCCTGATCCTCACCTACAAAGCCCTCCACCATCTGCCCCCCCATATCTCACTGACCTCCTCTCCCCCTACCAACCCTCACGGTCCCTCAGATCCACATCAGCCGGTCTCCTCTCCATCCACAAGTCCAACCTCCGCAGTTTTGGAGACAGAGCCTTCTCCAGGGCAGCTCCCAGGCTCTGGAACTCCCTCCCCCAACTGATCCGCAATTCCGTGTCCCTCACCATCTTCCAGTCCCGCCTCAAGACCCATCTCTTCACCTCTGCCTATCCTTAGCCCCACGTCCCCCTCCCTTTTCATCTGTGCATTAATTGCCTCATATTGTGTTTTGAATTGTATTCTGTCTTTACTTTGTGTACTAGTCATGTCTCTACTATTTATTTATTTCCCCTTACATGTTTTACCTCTACCTGCTAAATTTTTGTAAGGTGTCCTTGAGACTCTTGAAAGGCGCCCATAAATAAAATTTATTATTATTATTATTATATTCTGTTATCAGTACTCTCTTGGATGTAACATTACTTAAACAGACTATTCTTGACAACACATACCTTGCCAATCCTTTTCCCCTCCACTGCTAATGCCTTCATCTTGGAGAAGTAATGGTAAAATGCTACCACATAGGTAATGATTGACTTCTCATCTGGATTCTCTGTAAACACATCTGGATGGAGGCAAAATGGAAAAAAAGAATGTCTAAATTTTTCTCAATAATCACTTGTTAAGGAGAAAATTCATGTAGGTCACAACAATTTGTTGCAACTCACACAACCATGCAAGCTGTCTTGCTTAGTTTGTAGTTAATTTTATTTTATTATTATCACATCTACCGAAGTACAGTGAAAAGCTTTGTTGTTGTGTGCTATCCAGTCAGTGAAAAGACTATACATGATTACAATCAAGTCGTCAACAGTGTATAGATACAGGATAAAGGGTATGATGTTTGGTGCAAGATAAAGTCCAATAAAGTCTGATTAAAGGTAGTTCAAAGGTCTCTAGTGAGGTAGATGGGAGGTCAGGACCGCTCTCTAGTTGGTGAGATGATGGTTCAGTTGCCTGATTACTGCTGGGAAGAATATGGCCCTGAATCTATATATTCCCACCTGATTTTAATCAAAATGATTAGCTAAACTACAAGCACACATCTCTTAGGTAAAACTGAACAAACCCTTTTTTATTTTTGTGAACAGTGGGGGAAAAGCATTTTATTGAGAATTTTGCAAAAAGACCAAACTGTATGTCAACCAATACACGGAATCAGTGATTTAAAAATAAAAGATAATTTATGGGATGTGTTGCGCTGAGAAATGGCATCATTTATCATGCAGTCTTAAATGCCTCTGAAGTGAGCAAGTAGTTAAGAATAAACCATACTGGAGAGGGTGTATTCACATACTGCTCACTCAGAATGACACATTAGCTTCTGTGAAGCACATCAGTGAAATAGGTGGATTTTTACTACAATCAGATGGATTCCTATTTACCATTACTAAAACTTGCTTCATATTTTGAAATCTATTTTGCTAGTTGAATTAAAATTCCCTGACTGCCATGTTTGGAATCAAATTCATGGCCAAGAATTTTGGCTGCTCGTCCAGAAAGTTAAGCACTACGCTGCTCTAATTGTAGCCACGGGTTTTATACTTGGCAGCTTATTCACATGGCACTCAAACAAATTTAAATCACATTATTTCAACATTGTAACTGCAAACAATCTTACAGCAATCCTAAACTAACTGTCTTCATCGAATTATACACCATTCCTCTCTTTGTACATGAAAGGATTGCAGGTCAGAGGGTTAAGGCTTCCCATGTTTGCCTTCCTTTCAGTGCGACGTTTGTTGTGATAAAAAGAAGGGAGGATTTACCTTAGAGTCTGCTATTCCACCGCGAGCTTCACATCTCCAAGGTTTATTTGGTGGTATCTACCCAGACTTACTTGGAATAATGTGGAATATAGAACAGTACACCACAAGAACAGGCACTTTGTCCCAAATGTCCGTACTATTGTTAAATTATTAAATCGTTAATACTATTGTCCTCTTCCTGCACAACTTATGTCCAATTTATGTATCTCTCTGCAGCTTGCACAATGTATGTATCATTTATGTGTAATTTGTGTTTTGTGTGTTGTCTGAGTATGATGTGATTTAAAAAACAATTCATGGGATGTGTTACACACAGAAATGGCAACATTAGATGCCTCTGAAGTGAACAAGTAGTTAAGAATCAACCATTCTGGAGGGTCTGTATTCACATACAGCTCAGAGTAAGGATGACACATTTGTTTCCTTGAAGTATATCAGTGAAAAAGGTGGGATTTTACTACAATCAGGTGGTAAATCCTGCGATGCTGCTTTTCATGCAAGATTTTCATTGCACATGTACCTCGCCCTACCTGTGCAGTTGACAATTAACTCAACTTGACTTGACTTCATTGAAGGTAGACACAAAATTCTGGAGTAACTTAGCGGGACAGGCAGCATCTCTGGAGAGAAGGAATGGGTAACGTTTTGGTTGAGATCCTTTTAACTTCAATGATATTGACTTACCCTCAGGATCCAGCAGTTTGGTCACATTCAGATTTGTCTCAGAGACATCAAAGGCATGCTGCAAGTTGTGCATGGCATTGGACTTTTTCAGCTTGTCGAACTGAATCAGATCAGGCCTGAAGAAAGAAAGAAAGTATTTCTGATGTTCTACTTTTTATTGTCCAATAAAACTAAACATAAATTTTCATACATTTTGGCCATTTTTCCCCAAAAGCCCAACAAAAAGTTCCAGTCGACTTTCAACCAATCTGATTGTGTTATTTCCACACTCTACACAATCACAATAACTGGCTTTTAAAACTAAAAATCGTGCACCCTGCTGCCAACAGTGACTAATGAGAAGAGGTTTAAACCAAACTGGAACCAGAAACCTTATCTTGCCTTTTCTGAGATTATAAGGTCGAAGAAAAACATAACATTAAGTTCGTTCCGTGAGAGAAATAAAATGAAAATCTAGCACATGAAAAGTGTTTTTTGCTCATTAATATACACTTCACCACTCACCACATAGAATTTCTATCTTTGCACATGAAGGGAATGTAAAGGGCCTGTCCCACCAGCATGCGATTGCATGCATCTAGCGCGACCAAACGTGGTGGCTTGAGGCGTACATTTTGTTAGGTACAAGAATGATTCCAGGAATGAGTGGGTTAGTATATGATGAACGTTTGACAGCACTGGGCCTCTACTCGCTGAAGTTTAGAAGGTTGAGGGGGGAACTCATTGAAACTTACAGAATAAGGAAAGGCATAGATAGAGTGGTTATGGAAAGGATGTTTCCACTGGTGGGAGAGTCTAAGACCATAGCCTCAGAATTAAAGAGTGCTCTTTTAGAAAGGAGGTGAGGAGGAACTTCATTAGTCAGAGGGTAGTTAATCTGTATAACTCATTACCACAGAGGGTTGTGGAGGCCAAGTCAGTGGATATTTTTAAGGCAGAGATAGACAAATTCTTTAAGAAGGAACTGCAGATGCTGGAAAATCGAAGGTACACAAAAAAGCTGGAGAAACTCAGCGGGTGCAGCAGCATTTATGGAGCAAAGGAAATAGGCAACGTTTCGGGCCGAAACCCTTCTTCAGACTGATCGGGGGTGGGGGGGGGCGGGGACAAGAAAGGAAAAAGGAGGAGGAGCCCGAAGGCTGGGGGATGGGAGGAGACAGCAGGGGGACTGAGGAAGGGGAGGAGATAGCAAGGACTAAAATTGTGAGTTTCTCCAGCTTTTTTGTGTACTTTAGACAAATTCTTGATTGGAACGGGTGTCAAAGGTTATGGGGCGAAGGCATGAAAATGGGATGAGGAGGCAGAGATCAGCCATAATTGAATGGTGGAGTAGACTTGATGAGCCGAATGGCCTAATTCTACTCCTAAACTTGTGAACTTGTGATAGGATAGGTTTAGTGGGAAATGAACTAAACGTAAATGGGACTAGGGTAAATGGGGCATCCTAGTTGGCATAGACGAGTTGGGCTGATGGGCCCATTTTTATGCTGCATGACTCAACAACTTTATGCTTGCTTCCCGTTCAATGTGAATGTGTTGTGAACAACAGAACAGGGAACTTAGCTTTATAGTC
The DNA here is from genome assembly GCF_010909765.2 of Amblyraja radiata. Classification (NCBI taxonomy): domain Eukaryota; kingdom Metazoa; phylum Chordata; class Chondrichthyes; order Rajiformes; family Rajidae; genus Amblyraja; species Amblyraja radiata. The sequence goes on from NC_045964.1 coordinate 22,733,383, forward strand.
TATTACGAGCGACACATCCTCAAGGGCCTGTCCCACTAACGCGACTTTTCAGTGACTGTTTTCGACCTTCAAGCTCAAGAGCACTCGCCTGAAAAACCTCGACCGTCAGCGATGAAACCGCGAGCTGGATCGACTGTCAACACACACACGCACACATAACCACATCGCAAAGGCAGTGGCCAGGGAAAGCGGGGGAGCGCTATCTGAAATTCACACCCGCGATGAATAGGAAGGCAAAAGACGGCTGGTAAGTCCTTTAGAGAGCGCGCGGGGGGATGGGGGGGGAGAGAGGGGGAGAGAGGGGTAGAGAAGAGGAGAGAAGGAGGGAGAAGGGGGGGGAGAAGGGTCTGGGAACGAGTGAATGAGGGAGAGGCAGGAGGTCACCAAGGAAGAAATTAGGTCGCCGCAGTGGGACAGGCCCTTTAGCTTGCCTGCATACAATTGGAATAATCAAACTTTTACCTGTGTTTGTGGATAAGGGCATTAAATGCCAGCCCATCCTTCCAGCTTGAAGTGAAGTTTCGAATGTTTACATTAGGATATCTAGGTATTATAAAAAAGAAAAAGGTATGCTTTTATTTTGAGATTTTTGAACTTTGATACAAGTTCAGATCAAAGGCTGCAGCTGTTTGTATTATAGGTTAAGTAAAAGAGAAGCAGCAGCAGTAACTTACCCTGCTGTTTTCATCTGACACCAGAGGAGAAGTGCGTCCTTTGCTGACCGAGTCTCATGGTAATCATCTGTCTCCACGGTGATATCCTGAATCTTAAAGAACAAATTAATGGTCTCAATAAAAAAAAAACATTTGACTCAGAACTACGAGAACTCCTGAAAGAAAAATAATTATGTCATAGTCATAGAGTAATACAGTGTGGAAAAAGGCCCTTCAGCCCAACTTGCCCACACCGGCCAACAATGGCCCAGCTACTCAAGTCTCACTTGCCTGCGCTTGGTCCATAACCCTCCAAACCCGACCTATCCATGCACCTGTCCAACTGTTTCTTAAACGATGGGATAGTCCCTGCCTCAGCTACCTCCTCTGGCAGCTTGTTCCATACACCCACCACACTCTGTGTGATAAAGTTACCTCTCGGATTCCTATTAAATCTTTTCCCCTTCACCTTGAACCTATGTCCCCTGGTCCTCAATTCGCCTACTCCGGGTAAAAGACTCTGTGCATCTACCCGATCTATTGTGTTTTAACAGTTTGAATTTGTACACTAATCTCCACTCAAAGATCTGAAAAATTAAAATGAATGCTCCGGTTACAGTATTACAATCTGTAATTGAAAGCATTTGTAATGTCAGCAACTTGTGTTACGAGGAGGAATTGGGTGAAAACTACTGATTTAGGAAACACATTTAGGAAAGTAGGAACGCAGAATGAGGGATAATGGGAACAGAAGGTAAGGGAAAGGGGAAATGTAATGTGATGATCTGGGAACGAGTGAATGAGGGAGAGGCAGGAGGTCACCAAGGAAAAAATAAGAAAAAACAAGGAGAAACGGAGAGTGCAGAAAAGGAAGTTTAGTTTTGAAATGACAGCCAAAAGAGGCAAGCATGTTGAGGAGGATCTCACAATCTATGGACCCTTTCACAATAACCTTTCACAAGAATGATCCCAGAAATGAGTAGGTTAACATATGATGAGTGTTTGACAGCACTGGGCCAGGCCTATATTCGCTGGAGTTTAGAAGAATGAGGGGGGACCTCATTGAGACATACAGAATAATGAAAGGCTTGGATAGAGTGGATGTGGGGAGGATGTTTCCACTAGTGGGAGAGTCTAGGACCAGATGTCATAGTCTCAGAATTAAAGGATGTTCTTGTAGGAAGGAGAGGAAGAGGAATTTCTTTAGTCAGGGGGTGGTGAATCTGTGGAATTCTTTGCCACAGAAGGCTGTGGAGGCAAAGTGAGTGGATATATTTAAGGCAGAGATAAATAGATTCTTGATTAGTGCGGGTGTAAGAGGTTATGGGGTTAGGAGGGAGAGATAGATCGGCCATGATTGAATAGTGAAGTAGACTTGATGGGCCGGATGGCCTAATTCTACTATTATTTATGATCTTATGAACCTTCTCATCCATCTCACTTTGTTTCTCCAGTTCGAACCTTGTTCCTTAAACTCCACATCTCCACTGACCCAGTTCCCCTAAACCATACATCGCAACTTGGAAACCCAATAAACGACAGATGCTGGGATCTTCAGCAAAATGCAAATAGTCTAAATAGACAATAGACAATAGGTGCAGGAATAGACCATTCGGCCCCTCGAGCCAGCACTGCCATTCAATATGATCATGGCTGATCATCCACAATCAGTACCCCGTTCCTGCCTTCTCTCCATATCCCTTAACTCCGCTATCCCTAAGAGCTCTATCTCACTCCCTCTTGAAAGCATCCACAGAACCAGTCTCCACCGCCCTCTGAGGCCAAATGGAGTAAGCCATTTAGAACGGAGACAAGGAAACACTTTTTCACACAGTTGTGAGTGTGGAATTCTCTGCCTCAGAGGGCGGTGGAGGCCGGTTCTCTGGATACTTTAAGCGCCTTGAGTATTAGAAAGGCGCTATATAAATCCCATCCATTATTATACTTTCAAGAGAGAGTACCTGCACCTACTGTCTATTGTCTATAAATGGCTTATCACTTATTCTTAAACTATGGCCCCTGGTTCTGGACTCCCCCAACATTGGGAACATGTTTCCTGCCCCTAGCGTGTCCAAACCCTTGATAATCTTTTATGCTTCAATAAGACACCCTCTCATCCTTCTAAATTCTAGATTTTTCTAAGATCCCCTCAGCAAGCGATGATATAAAGTTGAGAGGTAGGATTGTAAGAAAAATAGGCCGATTACAACTGGCATTGCTTCAATTGTTCCTTCTACGATGCTAATGGCAGAACTCAGGAAAAAAAAACAATCTTGGTAAATTCCCACTGATAGTTGGAGAGTCCGATATTCTACCCCACAGACACACCTGGTGAAAAATAGTCCTTGTAGTTCTCGTATACTCCTAGTTACCTGGAAACGGAGAATGATGGTCCAAATGAGACCGAGTGTAAGCATGTGGCTCCCATCAACAATATCATGAGACCCCATATTTTCCAGGTGCACCTTTTGTTCTTTGAGGAACTGGAGAGCCTTGTCCACATTTTCCAAACAATGTATACGCATCCGACCTTTTGTTGGCTTTGGCTAATTAGGTTGATAACAACATTTTTAGTACAAAGAAACATACACAGATGCAATACATTTTGAAGCTAATCAACTTTAAATAAAAGCTAAAAACACAAGCAGTCACAAATTATGGAGGAAGGAACTGCAGGTGCTGGTTTATACTGAAGATAGACACAAACTGCTGGAGTAAAAGGGTCAGGCAGCATCTCCGGAGAAATGAATAGCTGATGTTTCGGGTCACAAAAATGTCACCTATCCATTGGTCCCGAAACGTCACCTATTCCTTTTCTCCAGAGATGTTGCCTGACCCGCTGAGTTGCTCAAGCATTTTGTGTCTATCTTCAGTCACAAAATGCTGACTTCTGACTCTTAAACCATTGTTCTTATCATTTCACATCTAGAAAAACGACAACTTGTATTTTCCCTCTCAACTTAAACACTCCTCCCAATGGCTGGCAGGGAAAATTCAGGGAGTGGGAATTTAAAATGGGAAATCATACCCAGCCAAACATGTATCCACTGTTATTTTTATGGTGATGTTCTTATGCATGTGTGTACGTCCTGCAATAGATAGTTCTTCAACACATTTAAATCAGCAACTAACACAATTGGGAGCCTGATTTATCACAAATAATTACTAATGCAATTTTAAACAGCATTGGAACGCAGGAAATATGAGCTGTTGGTGCAAGAAGGTCTCCCTCCCTCTCTGCCAAATCCATATCTCTCACTTCTCTCCTCTCCACCATTTGCTGAAGGCATTTCACACGGTATGATTTCCTGCATGGTAAATGACCAGCCAATCAACGTAGCCAGCTGCTGGGCAGAAATGCAAAAATAAACTTATTACAAAATCCTCCCATTAAATTCAACAAGGTCTCTGTGTCCTTGGCAATATCGAGAATCCAGCACCCTCTCTGACCCTCCTTAAACACTGAGGATAAATACTTTCATGATAGACACAAAGTGCTGGAGTAACTCAGCAGGTCAGGCTGCACCTCTGGAGAAAAAGGATGGGTGACGTTTCAGGTCAGGACCCTCCTTCACCCGTCCTATTTCTCCAGAGATGCTGCTTGATCCGCTGAGTTACTCCACTTGGCTGCCTATCTTTGATATAAACCAGCATCTGCAGTTCTTTGTTTCTACAATATTTTCATAATGCTGCGTAAGTTGGAGTTCCTTAAGCCGGTTATTTAAAAAAGAGGTAGAAAATATAATACAGCACCTAACTCTTTCATGTTTTGTGAAGATAAGACTAAAGCAACAATACAGCATTGTGATATGAATGTGTGGAGCTGTTATATTTTCAAAATACAAACCTTTCAGTGTTAATGTTGCGTGGTTATTTTACCATTTTTTAACTAATGTTGAACAAATCCTCTTAATTTTCATGTAGTTTTGGAATGTGACATAGATTATATAAAATCTTGCTGTGTGATTCTGATCGTAATTACTCTAATGTCAAAATCAGCCATCAACACTTAATTACAGTCAAAACCACAAACCATGAAATCAATCAGATTATGGAACATACCAGTTGCTCCCCTGAAAGAACCTCCAGCAACTTAATAAGCATTCGGCCATCTCGCAAATCGGTGTACAGATCAGTAATGCGGCACGTTACACGTGCCAAATGAGAGTTCACCCATTTGGTGAAGGTTTTCTTCTGCACAACTTCGCGTTCATCTGTAAAACAATTAATTAATCGAATTAATGTTTGACGTCTTAATATTTATATATAACTGAGATCAGGTAGCCGTTTGGACTATGCATTATCACAGCAACAAACGTTTCAAATTTAAGGCATGTTGCAGCAGACAGAAAATATTTTCAAGCAGCTCCATTATTAATTTTGCCCTGTCTTCAACCAGTTGCAAAAATCGAAGGGAAGGTTAATGAGTTTTAGATTGAGCATTTACATATATTGTATTCCAAGCCAATAACCATATAACAATTACAGCACGGCAACAGGCCATCTCGACCCTTCTAGTCCGTGCCGAACACGTATTCTCCCCTAGTCCCATATACCTGCGCTCAGACCATAACCCTCCATTCCTTTCCCGTCCATATAACTATCCAATTTATTTTTGAATGATAAAAATGAACCTGCCTCCACCAAGAGCCATAGTTCCTGGAGTTACGGAGCCATAGTTCCTGAAGTGAAGTACGTTCCTTCCATTGCATGCCCCAGCTACAGTCCAACACTGAAATAGGTGAGTGGGTTCTCATCCCCAATGCGTGCAATTGTTTGATCTGCATTGTCACTGTTGGATAGATTATTTAAGACTGCCCAATGATAATGGTTGACCACACAGAGGACTTGCCTAGTCTGGAAATGGTTCAGAAGTCTCTAGTGTGATGTGGCAGATTAAATCCTGGTGGTTGAAAACTAATGGTCTGTGACAAGGAACAAGTTGCTGGTTGATGTCAAGTCCCAGTCTCTCTGCCAAAGTCCCTCCTCTATTACATTCTGCTGTGGCAGCCTCAAGTACAAAATATGCCATGATGTGAAACGCAAGGCTAGTGAGCTGAAAATTGCACTGAACAGAGGCAGGCTTGGATTGGCAAATGCCTTCTTGTGCTAATCTCACTGTTGGTAATGAAGTGGGTGGAAGGGAGTTGGCAACATGATCTCTTATTGACACTCAGAGACATAAGGGTAATCCAAAGTTAAATTATTGTGGAGATGGTGAAGTACAAAATGTTATGTTCAAAGAGAGTATCTTCATTTTTAATACAAACAATCTATTAAATGTTACCATCTTATATCAGGGTTTAACTATACACGCAGATCCTCATCTCAGCCATGTAACCACTGGGATAAAACCTCTCATGGATGGCAAAAGCTCCACCACGTTGTCGATCAGCCAATAATCTGCTTACAAGTTCACTGAATTAAGTCAAATTTAATCATAGTTGGAGAGCGAAAAGAAAATGAAATTGATGTGTTCAATAATATTGGGATTAGGATTAATATGAACTCATATAAATATATTTGCAGATAAAAAGCACAGAAATACATCTCTACTAAATTGCAACCAATATATTATTGAATACGATCAGGCTCAGGCTTGATCTGTTTTCCTTTCATAAACCTGCCTGAAAGTGTCTCCAAAAATGAATGCATCAGTTTGTATTATGTAATATATCCATACTGAACTAGTACTTAACAAGGTCCACAGAGTTCTGATATTCAGAAATATCTTGTGTCACTATAAGTTGCCTATGATTGTAATAAAGGGTGGTGCACAGATATTATTGATTTATTCACATCTAACCAGCATTGAATTCCATAAATACTACATATATCACACACACACGTTGGTAAATTCATATTTGAAAGATTAGAATGCAATTCCTTGACCTTTCCAAAAAGTTATTACATTACAACGATGGCTGTACTTCAAAAAAAGTACAATGTTGAATTGAACAACCTAGAGACTTTAAAGTTGTCCATCAAAGCTGTTCCTGCATTTGGCCCATTGCTCGCTTAAACAAAAGATAATAAATGGACTTACAGCACAAACTGACTGACACATGTTCAGGTGAATGAAAACTTATGCCAAGATAATGTGTATCCTTCAAACATCAGCTAGTGTCAGCTCATACGCATGGGCGATTCATAGCAAAAGTACCAACACTAACATCTGCAATGATGCATGCTAAGCAATTGGGAAATAAAATTGACCTGTTGACACAAAGCATCTCATCTGTCATCTATTGTTCCACCAAAACCTATTTTGGACAATGGTGTAAAGATCAAGTTTGTTTGTTTAAGAGTGAGTGGTACGTTAAACAGAGGTAAAAGGGGGCAGCACAGTAGCACAGCGAGAGAGTTGCTACCTTACAGCACCAGTGACATGGGTTCAATCCTGACTACGGGTGCTGTATGTACAAAGTCAGTACATTCTTCCTGTAACTATGTGGTTTTCACCGGTTGCTCCGTTTTCCTCCCACACTCCAAAGACGTACAGGTTTGTAGATTAATTGCGTCGGTAAAACTGTAAAATTGCTCCTAGTGCGGGGGATAGTGCTAGTGTATGGGATGAACGTTGGTCAGCATGGACTTGGCGGGCCGAAGGGCCTGTTTCTGAGCTGTATCTCTAAAGTCTAAAAGAATTCCTGCCTTAAAATGACTCATCTTCTTCAAATCTATGTGTAGTTCCGAACTATCTGATGAAGAAAATCCCAAAATTATTATTGCAGAAGGAAGATTTAACTGAGACCATGTAGTTGCTAATGGATTATTTATAATACTGGACGAGCAGCACAAAGATTGGGAACTTAAATCGTTCAATAATTTATTAGGTACCCTGGCAAAAGGTCAATTAGTTCACATATAATCATTAAATGATGAAATAGACCATTCCTAATTAGTTCAGTCAACATGCACTTACCATTCCATACAGAAAAATATATTCATAATGCAGTCAGAACAACTACCTCTGGAAAACAAATACTGTTTCATGAATGCCACCTGTAACCCAATGAGTTTTTTGTGGAAGCTAAGAGAATACGCCTCGAATTAAGGAGGAATTTATTTAGTCAGAGGGTGGAGAATCTGTGTCATTGTTACCACTGCCCAGTCCATCATCGACTCTGACCTCCCCACCATCGAAGGGATCTATCTCAGTCGCTGCCTCAAAAAGTCTGCCAACATCATCAAGGACCCACACCATCCTGGCCACACACTCATCTCTCCGCTGCCATCAGGTAGAAGGTACAGGAGCCTGAAATCTGGTACATCTAGGTTCAGGAACAGCTTCTTCCCCACAGCCATGAGGCTATGAAACTCGCCATCAAACAAACCCTGAACTATAACAGCCTATTGCACTTTATCTGTTTATTTATGTGTATATAAATGGTCTATGCTATATAGACACACTGAACTGTTCTGTATTTATGCTTACAATATTCTGTTGTGCTGCAGCAAGCAATAATTTCATTGTCCTATCTGGGACACATGACAATACACTCTCTTGACTTGACTTGACACATTTATTTTGTCTCCTTGAGAACATTTACAACTAGAAAGAGGCACTCTTTCCCACTTTATTCATGTCCATTTGAGCTAGGAAACACACTATTCACCACTAACGTGATTACCATGGATTTGTGACAGTGGGCAATGAGAAACATGGACCCTAAATAATCATGTACCTTAATGAAATACAAGTATGTGTACATGTATATTAGCCGAAAAAGAGTATACCATTGGCTCAATGGGAAAATGTTTCCTGTGCCATTACAAATCTTCGATATATATGTGCATATTAAATATACCCTAAAACCATGTGCACGATTTTACAATGATTTGCTGTTGTCCTTTCATTATAATCATTCCCATGTGAATAAAGAGTGGGAGAAATTGTAGGCAGATGAAGATGCTCCTCAGGAGGGAGTCTTCTTCTTCTTCTTGGGAATGAAACATAAACCAAAGGAATATTTAGATCTCAAGCCAGGTGTTGAGCAGCCAGGTTGTTGTATCTGCGTCAATGTCTGCCAGGGCCAGAGCTCCATTTGGTGGGTGGTAGAGCGGGCACCCAGAGATGACATGATTGGCTGCCTGTTGTACTGCTCCGAATTCACAGGCTGGGCTCTGGCGGAGCCCCCATCTCCACATGGTGGCATTGAAACGCCCAACTCCAGTACGAAGTCTGTTGAGCTTCACCCATGCTCCTCTGGGGTGGCCAGACCCTGGACAGCTTTTATCTGGTGAGTAACCTACAACTAACAAGTTACCTGCTGGATAACATTTGGGGATTCAGTGTTTCCATCTGTATTCCAGCAAATCTTTCAGAAGTGGGGTTTGGACCACTCCATTTCTCCCTTAACCACTCGAATGCCACTGCAAAGCCAAAGACAAGCCTCTCATGCTACAAAGTGATTTAGAGATATCTTAAAAATAGATATGTGTAATAATTGTTATTTAAGGGACAATCCTGCACTTGCAGCTGAAATTAAATGTCAGAAATCATCAAATATTGTGGCATCTCACAACATCCCTGAGGGTCTATGTAAGCGCGACGTAATAAAACAAACAAAACATAAGTGCTGACACAAGAGTCTGCAGATGCTGAAATCTTGAGCAAAGAACAAACTGCTGGAGGAACTGTGGCCCGGCACTTGTGCATGGAAATGTGCTGGTAACATTTTGGGATGGGACCCTTCTTCAAGTTCATGGTGAAAGAAGTTGTGCAATTGGAGGATGCTGTCAAAATAACCCAGGTGAGTAACTGCAGTACATTTTGTAGCCTATGCATTTCCTCCACAGATGTTGCCTGACCCGTTTTGTTCCTCCAACAGTTTGTTTCTTGCTCAAGGAATATGTGCACACACATCACACAGTTTTCGTCTAGCACAGCAATTAGTGCCTGGGGAGTTTAAGATTTACTAATCTTCAAATCCATTTCACCCATTCATAATTACCAATTTTCCTACTAGGAATGCAATTTTAGCATTTTTCAGTTTTAATCTGTCCCTTTTATGCAAATAGAATGCCATGTGAAGTACTGTTATGGATTTACTTTCTTGTATTAGTAGCTATTTAATATAACTGTATGCAGTACATTTCAGGTGTAAGTTTATAATGCAATCTTAAAGAATGCTCTCACAAAATTAACGTTTGAATAAATTATCTTCAATTCCAAGCATTTGTTTTCTAGTTCTCCCTCTTTATATTCCTTCCAGGATTTTCATAACTTCACAGCTAAAAGTGACCAGAACTATTCAAGATATTACTGACAAAAAGAAAACGAGACACCTTGAGGGGGAAATTTTATGTGAAGTTGTATAATTTAATATTAATTCCAAAATGCTACAATGTGCCCAGGTAATTTCCAATGCTCCCATTCTCTCCCCACCAAGACAGAACATGGATAGAGTTCCCTGGTCCTCACCTTACATCACACCAGCCTCCGCATTCAACAGATCATTCTATTCAATTTCCGCCATTTTCAAAGTGATTCCTTGTCCAGACCCATATCCTTTCTTGCTATTTCAGCATTGCTTAAGGATTATTCCACTCTTCCATTCCCCCGAACCACTCCCCTTTTAATGTCACTTTCCCTTGCAACTGCAGGTGATGCAACACTTGTCCAGATACACAAATAGTCTTTCCAGGTGAAGTAACAATTCACTTCCACTTCATCCAATCTAGTGGTATCGCAACGACATTGGGAAAAGCAAAAACAGATTGAGTGATCACTTAGCGAAGCACTTGCGTTTAATTTAGTCTTCCTTTTGCCTGCCATTTTAATTCTCCACACCACTCCAAACTATCAGCCTTTGACCTTGTTCATTGTTACAATGAGGCACAATGCAAGCTTGAGGAACAGCACCTCATCATCCATCTGGGCATGTTGCATTGACCTGGACGAGGTGGAATTCTACAACTTCAGGTAACTTGATTTCTCTCTGTATCAGTTGTTCACCTGAATTATTGACAGTTTGGGTATTTTTCCCCTTTCTTTTCTGTTTCCCCACTGGGAGGGCAGGGCAAGCTCAGCCTGACATATCAGTCTTGACTTCCTGCTCCACCTTGCACAACTTCCACATTCGTCTGTCTACGTTCTCAGACTCGAACTGCTCCCATTCAGTCACTGACCACATCACCTTGTTTACAGCTTTGCCCATGGTCAGCCCCCATCGGAAATGTCCCCCTCCCTACATCTTAAGGTTCTTTTGTCTCCTTCCCAGTACTGACAAGGGTTCTTTGATGTGGAACCTTGGCTTTGTTTCTCTTCCTGCAGATGTGGTCTGACCTGCTGAGTATTTCCAGCAATTTTTATTTTATTCTAGGTATCACCTAGAGCTTTTACATCTCTATGCCAAGCTAGCTAACTGCTGGATATTAACTAAAAAGCGAAAGTTACAAAAATGTATAATATGGACCAAAAACTTTCATTTAAGCGACAATCCAAGAATTATTTTTCCTATGTGAAAGCTGTTAGTTCATAAATCCCGTGTTACCTATCAAAAACGTACCAAATATTGCAAAAAACACTTGGCAGATATCTCTTGTAATTAAATAAAATTTCTGTCATAGTACATCAGACTATCATAGAAATGTTATAGTCATAGAATTATACAGCATGGAAACAGACCCTTGGCCCAACTTGCCCACGCCACTAACATGCCCCGTCTACCTTAGGCCCACCTGATTGCATTTGGCCCATATCCTTCTAAACCTATCGTATTCATGTACCTGCCCAAATGTCTTTTAAACATTGTGATAGTACCTGCCTTATCTACCTCCTCTGGCAGCTCATTCCATATAATCTTCCACTTGGTCCTACAATGAAGTAAATGCATTTCACAACAGGTTTGACTTTTCAGTCTCTCCCATCTTCCCTGTCTATAATGGCACGCTGTCTATAATAGCAGTGGGAACAAATGCTTTAATAATAATAATAATAATAATAATAATATATTTTATTGTCATTGCACATAGGTGCAACGAGATTTGGTATGCGGCTTCCATCCGATAGTCATAACTTAAACAACTAATAAAATTTAGATACCCCGAGAAACATGATTTATAAAAAAAAACAACAGTAAAACAGTAAAAGAGTCTAAAGTGCAAATATGTATGTGCCGGGTCGATGTGCGTGAATACAGTTCATGGAGGTGGGGGGCACTCAGCAGGGCCGGTTCAGAGCAGCGATAGCTCTGGGGATGAAGCTGTTCCTGAGTCTGGAGGTGCGGGCATAGAAGGCCTTGTAACGTCTGCCGGAAGGTAGGAGTTTGAACAGAATATTACAAGGATGAGAGGAGACTTTGTGGATGCTGACGGCCTTCCTGAGATACCGTGTGTAGTAGATGCCCTCCAAGGCTGGTAGCTGTGTCCCAATAATCTTCTGCGCTCTGTGGACGACGCGCTGAAGAGCTCTCCTCTCCGCCTCCGTGCAGCTGAGATACCACACAGAGATGCCATACGTTAATATGCTCTCTGTGGTGCTGTGATAGATGGTTGTCAGCAGCTGTTGGGGCAGACCAGTCTTTTTCAATGTTCTTAGGAAGAACAGTCGTTGCTGTGCCTTCTTGACCAGCGCAATGGTGTTGGTGGACCATGTGAGGTCCTCCGAAATGTGTGTGCCCAGAAACCTAAAGGTCTTTGGTTTACTTATTAGTTTTGAAGTGATGATTAAATAAAATAATCAGAATACAACATTTTGAAACAAAAGAACTACAATATCTAACTTGTTTCGATGTCAGAGGATTATGGCTTTGTGTCCCACTCCAGAAGTAAACCCAAGCTGATGCTCTGATAATCACACATTTACGACAAGGAAGGCTATTCTGCCTATTTTGTTTCTATCGGTTGAAAAATAACTGGTCCTGCACATTATGGCTTTTTATGGTGACAATATTGTGTGGAGTTTCCTCATGACTGTGTGTGTTTCCTCTGGGTGCTCCGGTTTCCTCCCACATCCCAAAAACATGCAAGTTTGTAGATAAATTTTCTTCGGTAAAATGCCCCCAGTGTGCAAGCGGTGGATGAAAAAGTGGAAAACATAAAAGTAGTGAGAATGATTGATCAATGGTCAGCATGGACTCAGTAGGCCGAAGGGCCTGTTTCCGTGCTGTCTCTCTAAAGTAAGCGAAACTGCATACATTTTAAGTGTGATGAGGGTTTTTGTCTCTGCCACCCTCAATGACAGTGAATTTCAGATTCCCATCACCGTCTGAGTGAAAAAAAAATCCTTTTATCATCTCCCTTCTAACTTCTACTGGATACTATAAATCAATATCGCTAGTATTTGATTCTTCTATTTAGCAAGATATGTCTTGAGACCTCTCACAGTTTTACGCACCTCGATTGCCCCACCACAGCTTTCTCTGTTCCAAAGAAAACAATTCTAGTTCTACCAATCATATCCAAAATATTCCAGCCCTAGGATTCATTCCTATAGAAACATAGAAAATAGGTGCAGGAGTTGGCCATTCGGCCCTTCGAGCCTGCACCGCCATTCAATATGATCATGGCTGATCATCCAACTCAGTATCCTGTACCTGCCTTCTCTCCATACCCCCTGATCCCTTTAGCCACAAGGGCCACATCTAACACCCTCTTAAATATAGCTATTTTTGGTCCTGCAACATGGCGACCAGAACTGTATGTAGCACTGCCGATAGTACACTGTGCAAGTTCTAATCACCATGCTACCAGAAAGATTTACATCCACTTCAGATGGGGGCCATTGCTTTTGTTAAACTGAGGCCCCTCTGTTCTTCAATAGATGTCAAAGGCCTCAAAGCATTTTTCTGGAAAGCAGCCAAACTATTGAAGGCCTGACCAATATTCAACCTTCATTCAGCATTGCTAATAGAATCTGAAGAAGGGTTCCGAAACATCACCTATCCATGTTCTTGTGAGACGCTGCGCGACTCCAACACTTAGGTCTTCTTTTGCTCGAATAAAGTATCTGATCATTACCACATTCCTATTTATGAAAGCTTGCTGCATATAACCATATAACCATATAACAATTACAGCACGGAAACAGGCCATCTCGGCCCTACAAGTCCGCGCCGAACAATTTTTTTCCCTTAGTCCCACCTGCCTGCACTCATACCATAACCCTCCATTCCCTTCTCATCCATATGCCTATCCAATTTATTCTTAAATGATACCAACGAACCTGCCGCCACCACTTCCACTGGAAGCTCATTCCACACCGCTACCACTCTCTGAGTAAAGAAGTTCCCCCTCATGTTACCCCTAAACTTCTGTCCCTTAATTCTGAAGTCATGTCCTCTTGTTTGAATCTTCCCTATTCTCAAAGGGAAAAGCTTGATCACATCAACTCTGTCTATCCCTCTCATCATTTTAAAGACCTCTATCAAGTCCCCCCTTAACCTTCTGCGCTCCAGAGAATAAAGACCTAACTTATTCAACCTATCTCTGTAACTTAGTTGTTGAAACCCAGGCAACATTCTAGTAAATCTCCTCTGTACTCTCTCTATTTTGTTGACATCCTTCCTATAATTTGGCGACCAAAATTGTACACCATACTCCAGATTTGGTCTCACCAATGCCTTGTACAATTTTAACATTACATCCCAGCTTCTATACTCAATGCTCTGATTTATAAAGGCTAGCATACCAAAAGCTTTCTTTACCACCCTATCTATATGAGATTCCACCTTCAAGGAACTATGCACGGTTATTCCCAGATCCCTCTGTTCAACTGTATTCTTCAATTCCCTACCATTTATCATGTACGTCCTATTTTGATTTGTCCTGCCAAGGTGTAACACCTCACATTTATCAGCATTAAACTCCATCTGCCATCTTTCAGCCCATTTTTCCAAATGGCCTAAATCACTCTGTAGACTTTGGAAATCCTCTTCATTATCCACAACACCCCCTATCTTGGTATCATCTGCATACTTACTAATCCCCCACTAGTCACCTGCCTCCAACCCGACAAACAGCCATCCACCATTACCCTCTGGCTTCTCCCATTCAGCTACTGCTGAATCCATCTTGCTATTCCTGCATTTATACCCAACAGTTTAACCTTCTTAACCAACCTTCCATGAGGAACCTTGTCAAAGGCCTTACTAAAGTCCATATAGACAACATCCACTGCTTTACCCTCGTCAATTTCCCTAGTAACCTCTTCAAAAAATTCAAGAAGATTAGTCAAACATGACCTTCCAGGCACAAATCCATGTTGACTGTTCCTAATCAGACCCTGTTTATCCAGATGCTTATATATATTATCTCTAAGTATCTTTTCCATTAATTTGCCCACCACTGAAGTCAAACTAACAGGTCTATAATTGCTAGGTTTACTCTTAGAACCCTTTTTAAACAATGGAACAACATGCGCAATACGCCAATCCTCGGGGACTATTCCCGTTTCTAATGACATTTGAAATATTTCTGTCATAGCCCCGGCTATTTCTACACTAACTTCCCTCAATGTCCTAGGGAATATCCTGTCAGGACCTGGAGACTTATCCACTTTTATATTTTTCAAAAGTGTCAGTACTTCTTTTACTTTGAAACTCATAGTATCCATAACTACTCTACTCGTTTCCCTTACCTCACATAATTCAATATCCTTCTCCTTGGTGAATGCCGAAGAAAAGAAATTGTTCAATATCTCCCCCCATCTCTTTTGGCTCTGCAGATAGCTGCCCACTCTGTCTCTCCAATGGACCAATTTTATCCCTCGTTATCCTTTTGCTATTAATATAGCTGTAGAAACCCTTTGGATTTACTTTCACCTTACTTGCCAAAGCAACCTCATATCTTCTTTTAGCTTTTCTAATTTCTTTCTTAAGATTCTTTTTACAAATATAAATTGCTGAATTTCAAAAGTACATCAGTGGAAATAAACTAACATTCTCAAGAGGATGTAAAGGTGCTATTCCGTTTATTCATTCCCGTGCCAAACATACATGACTGCTTATCTTCAAGATGAGCCACATTGAATAACCAGTAACCTAGAAAGACACCTAGATTCACTAGAAAGAAACATCGTTACTCCAGCATTTTGTGCGGGTTTTTTTTGTAACCCAACATCTGCAGTTCCTTGTGTCTACAAGGAATCGAGTTAATGATTATTCAAGCTTGAACTGAAGGAGAACTGAAAATGCAAAGAACCTGTATTTCTGCAAATTGGAATTCTGCGACTGGACCAGCAGCAGCTCAATGTTGATATATACAGTATGTATTCAGCGTACAGTCCAAAGTACTCGTGGTGCTGATGATCCTGGTACGCAACTCACTGAAACCTTCTTTATTTAATTCTTGAAATACACGTTGTTCCGACTAAGCCTGTTGCCCAGCTGAAAGAATTGTTTCCAGTCTCAAAATGATTTAGGTTATGCAATTTTTCATGCTCAGCAATCTGTGACACATTTAATTGTTTTCCTTGCCAACAGAAGCATTACATTTCAGTAAACTTTTTTAGATGTCTAACACATATCACTATTTATTACTCTAACCAGTTATCTTTTCATTTTTTTTAATCCATTGATATAAATGCTTTGTTTTCAAGCACAATTAATGAGTTACATAAGGCCAAGGCTATTGATTAAAGCCGACAATTACTTTCAATTCAATGTGATACAAACAAGCTCTCTATATGTTCAGAGGCTCTTGTGAATTTGTATTTTGGGTTCATTTTACAACAGTAGATAGATGACAATCAAGCAATGAAAACAGCATGGATTGTACCTTGCAATTGTTTAAAACGCCCATCGGTGAGATTGTACGGCTTCTGATGTGATGCATTACAACCAGAACGTATTCCAGGCAAGGCAGACATGAGCAAAACAATTCAATTACCAATACAGAGACCAATACAATATTGCCTTGCACACCTCCGATGAGGTGGGTAGGTGAACTGGGCAGCGTAATCTCCACAAGCTGTTCTGCAGAATGTTAAAGGCACTCCACGGCACTGTTGGGCGGAGCCTGTGGGTTGGTTTTTAAATCCTCTCTCCCAGGTTAAAAGTGTTCCAGCTTTGCTTGAATGAGTTCCAGAGGGTTTACTTAATCCACCGAACTGACTGCTCAATGCAGAGGCTCCATTATCAGCTCGACTCAACCCAGTGCATGCACTCGAAAAGTTACATGTGAAACAGGCTTTTATTTGACCCTGGCCCAATGGTAATAAGCAGACTAAGTGATGTCACTTTCTGTTTGCTCACAGAAGCGTGTGGCAAAAAAGGTAATGCTCCAAAAATCACGAGACACCAGATGGAATACTACAAGCACAAATATCGCAGCTTGCATCACTCACCTTTGTTTAAATTAATTCCCTGAATGTAATCTTATAACATGACAACTAAAAAGGGATGTATTTTAGTTTAAGGCAATGACAATAACTGTATGCAGAATAGGTGATGGAGATTCAATAAATCTTGTAACTATCATAAAATCAATTTTTTCTTCCCAATGACATGCAAAAATGTAACATAAAATTACATTCAGAGAAAATATACCATCAGGTTATACATTTTGGAGCCATGGGAACAGGCAGAGGCAGGAAACAACAATAAATGTTGTCTCCAAAATTAGGGTGCAGAGGTTCTAATATTTTTTATATGGCAGAGAAATGTTTCAATTTCTTTAAAAGGTTCCTAGCTTTTACACAATATGAGTCCTTGGTGTAATTTTAATGTGCTTCTGTGCAGGGGCAGCATTTGCCTTCCAGAAGATTGTAAGGCATTTTACTTGTGCTCCAATAACTCAGAACTCATGGATGCTCAGTAAATGTTTTATAACACAGGCAGCATGAATAAACAACCAGGTTTTAGTCTGATACAATCATGTAGCGGTTACAGGCAAAGTCAATCCTGCGGCTGCCTTGACTGTTGGAACACCTTAGATACTGCAACATTAATTTGTGGGTGGTTATGTTAATTGGTCATTGTAAATGATTCTTAGTTTGAGGCCAAATGGTAGAAATATGGGATGATTTGATGGGAAGATGGCAGATTAAATGAAATTTGCATTGGATTAGTGCCATTGGGTGATTGAAGGTGGCATATACTTGGTGGACTGAAGGGCCTGTTTCCGTGCTGCATCACACATTAACTCTATGACTATAATTCCCCTACATACAACTCAGCAGTAGCCATTTGTGAGCCGTCTAAATTTCTACAAGGCCATACTCACTAGAGCCCCGAGTACCTACGAACGGCTATTACCATAATTCTCCGAGTTTGAATCAGGGGAAACTCGGGAGAGCTCTTGAATTACCTCGTAGAGTGGGACAGGCCCTTTACAGTGCCAGAGACCCAGTTTCAATCCTGACTATGGGTGCTGTCTGTACGGTTTGTAAGTTCTCCCTGTGACCGCATGGGTTTTCTCCAGTTCCTCCGGTTTCCCTCCACACTCCAAAGACGTACAGGTTTGTAGGTTAATTGTCTTCGGTAAAATTGTAAATTACACTAGTGTATAGGATAGTGGCAGTGTACGGGATAGCTGGTCGGCATGAACTCGGTGGACCAAAGGGTCTTTTTTTGCACTGTATATCTAAAGTCTAAAGTAAAGATATAATTATTCTTTGCGATTAGAGTTTAGTTTAGTTTTAGTTTAGAGATACAGCGTGGGAACAGGCCATTTGGCCCACCGATTCCACGCTGACAATCGGCCACCCGTTAAATAGTTCTATCCTACACGTTAGAGACAATTTTTACAGAAACCAATTAACAGTTAACGAATTGGCCAGAAACCAACTAACTCCATGCAGACAGCACCCGTGGTCAGGATCAAACCCGGGTCTCTGGCAATTAAGGGACAGAAGTTTAGGGGTAACATAAGGGGGAACTTCTTTACTCAGAGAGTGGTAGCTGTGTGGAATGAGCTTCCAGTGGAAGTGGTGGAGGCAGGTTCGATTTTATCATTTAAAAATAAATTGGATAGTTATATGGACGGGAAAGGAATGGAGGGTTATGGTCTGAGTGCAGGTAGATGGGACTAGGGGAGAATAAGTGTTCGGCACGGACTAGAAGGGCCGAGATGGCCTGTTTCCGTGCTGTAATTGTTATATGGTTATATGGTTAATGTAAGACAGCAAGTCTATCACAGCACTGCTCATTCTATGAGTTTTGATTGTGCTGTCTTTGTGCAACCCAAAATGAAATTAGGTTAAACAAGACTCAAGCTTGTTCAGTTCTTTCTTCATGAAATGTTCAATAAGTATAGACCATCCCCCCCCCCCCATCCCCATTAATGTGCATAGTTGTTCTATACTTCAGCAAGTAATATTTGATGCTGTGAAATAACCAGCAATATTTCATGCTGGGTTTTGAATTTTCTTGCTTATCTTTCAGCTGTTCCGTTTAAAGTTAATGATGTGAAGGGGCAAAAAGTACATCTGGTGCAATCCAACTCAAAATGTTTACATACAGGATAAATCAAAACCTAGGGCCCCTGCCAAAAAGAGCCCTACAAACAAATGGTGACATGCTCATACAGTCCTCAAAACGCAATAAGACTGAAGATGCTCCTCATCTAAAACAAATAACTAAATTAAGTGTTGATATCAGAGGTCTGTAGAGGGATGTTGGCTCTTGAGCTTTCAATGTTCCAACAAAGTTCAATGTAAGACGCGAAAAACAGTGGGGTTACAATGGTGGCAGGAAGGAAAAGTTAAGTGCATAAATTAAATGATGCTACAACATGCCCTCTTCTCATTGCTATTGACAGGCAAGAGGTTCAGAAGCCTGAAGTCCTAAATCACCATAGAGTCATAGAGTGATACAGTGTGGAAGCAGGCCCTTCAGCTCAACTTGCCCACACCGGCCAACATGTCCCAGCTACACGAGTTCCACCTGCCCGCACCAGGTTCAGGAACAGCTACCATCAAGTTCCTGAACTGATCTGCTGAACCCTAATACTATCTCAGCAATGGAACATTACAGACAACCTCCTGCACTTCCATCAACTTGGTCTACTAATTGTGTTTTGCACTAATGTTTTATTTTTGCAATATTCTTCTTTTCACTCTTTGTTTCACGTCTGTATAATTTACCTTTTGTGTGTTGTCTGAACATGCACCTGTGATGTTGCTTGCTGTTCATTGTATATGAACATCACCTACTTGTATATATCACAATAAATTTGACATCACAAGTTATTTTGAGCATTGCCATATTCTGATTAGTAACACTTGCATTGATGGAGTTCTAACTCATTTTCAGAAGAGTGCTCAGATCATCGCTTATACTTTTGATGGGTTCAGATTTTACATCTTTGTCTGAACTGGGTGCTAATTAATCATATGCGTTCATTATTCTCATTGCATGATAGTTAGACATTAGGTTCTTAGTCTATGGCACCACAGTTAACACAAGCAATATCTCACAACCAGATTCAAATATCCTACAGATCTTGCATGGTCCTTTATTATTTTCCATCTTAGCAATCCTGTCCAGAAAAAATTTAAATACAAATGCTAATTCATAATGTGAAAGAAAGTTGTGCAAAATCAGGAATATTCTCACAAAGCCAGAGACCCAGGTTCGATCCTAACTACATGGAGTTTACATCTTCTCGCTATGACCGCGTGGGCTTCCTCCAATGTGTTCCAGTTTCCTCCCACATTCCAAAGTCGTACACATTTCTAGGTTGATTGAATTCTGTAAATTGCCCTTAGTGTGCAAGGAGTGGATGAGAATATGGGATAACATTGAACTAGTGTGAAAGGGTGATCGATGGTCGACGTGCACTCAGTGTGTTATAGGGTTTGTTTCCATGTTGCATCTTTAAATCAATCATGTTATTATCTGCTGTTGCATTTCTAGTGCTTAAGTCAGGATCCTCGGGAGATTTTAGATTTTATCAACTTTTCTTGATCAATATGGTCATTCCTACAACAATACCATTTTCTGATCACATTTTGTTATACAGTGGAGAAAATAGATATAAATTGTTGAGAAAGTGCAGAGGGGGTTTACCAGAATGGTGCTTAGATTATATGGTTTCAGCTACAGGGAGAGGTTGGATAGACTTGGGTTGTTTTCTCAGGTACATCGGAGGCTGAGGGGAGATTTGATTGAAGTACTTAAAATTATGAGAGACATAGATAAGGTAGACAGTCAGAACCTTTCTCCCAGGGAGGAAATGTCCAACACTAGAGGGCATAGCTGTAAGGTGAGAGGAGAAAAGTTTAATGGAGATGTGCAGGGCAAGTTTTTTTTTATTTTATAGAGGGTGGTGGGGAACTGGAATGCATTGCCTGGGATGGTGGTGGAGACAGATATGATAGTGGTATTTAAGATGCTTTTGGATAGGCACATGGAAGTTGGAGGCACATGGACATTTGGAGGCAGATAAAATCAATTCAGCTAGACATCAGTTTTGGCACAAACATTGTGGGCCGAAGGGCCTGTTCGAGGGCAGTACTATTCTATGTTCTATATTTAACCTAACCCAAATGCAAACATCCAATGCTTGAAGTAATTGTGATGACTGTTGTGAGAACAAACTGCTAAAACAGCAAACTGCTTGAAAGCCAAAAACCATTGATTTGTCACAATTTCAATTCTTTTACCTATTCATCTATCTATCTATTATATAAAACTGTGTGCCTGCTGGCGTCCGGCGTCCGTCCGGCTTCCCGGCCGCCTTTCTTCCTTTGATTCCTTGCTACGCCGAAACCAGACGCAGAATCGCCGAGATCTTTTCCATTTCGGTAGAGATTTCACTTTTCTTTCTAAGTATCCACTCCTGATTACATTTCGTCGTGTTTATGTACACATTTTTAATCAAATCCTTCTCCCCTCCACCCCCCACCCCCCCCACCCCCCCCCCCCCCCAATATTTCCAAAAAAAACTGGCTTCTCGCCCATAGAAGCAGCCCCAGCCCCAGCCCCTGGTGAACGTTCCATCGTGTGATGTCACAATGCCCGATGCTCACAGATGTCCAATCAGAACGGATCCATTTACATATGCCTTTGCAAGAGCCCCAGCCCCTGGTGAACGTTCCATCGTGTGATGTCACAATGCCCAATGCTCAAAGACATTCTTGCCATAGAGGGAGTACAGAGAAGGTTCACCAGACTGATTCCTGGGATGTCAGTACTTTCATATGAATAAAGACAGGATAGGCTCGGCTTGTACTCGCTAGATTTTAGAAGATTGAGGGGGTATCTTATAGAAACTTACAAAATTCTTAAGGAGTTGGACAGGCTAGATGCAGGAAGATTGTTCCAGATGTTGGGGAAGTCCAGAACAAGGGGTCACAGATTAAGGATAAGGAGTAAATCTTTTAGGACCGAGATGAGAAAAACATTTTTCACACAGAGAGTGGTGAATCTCTGGAATTCACTGGCACAGAAGGTAGTTGAGGCCAGTTCATTGGCTATATTTAAGAGGGAGTTAGATGTAGCCCTTGTGGCTAAAGGGATCAGGGGGTATGGAGAGAAGGCAGGTACAGGATACTGAGTTGGATGATCAGCCATGATCATATTGAATGGTGGTGCAGGCTCGAAGAGCCGAATGGCCTACTCCTGCACTTAATTTCTATGTTTCCCTCTCCTCACCCTCTCCCACCCATCCCTCTCTCTCCCACCCCCCTTCCCTCTCTACCCCACCCCCTTCCCTCTCTCCACCCGCCCCCTTCCTCCTACCCCTCTGTCCCTCTTCCATCACTCCCCCTACCCCTGTGTGTTTGGGGGGTGGTTAATGTGAGTGTGATGCCACAGCCCCCCCCCCCCCCCCCCCGCAAACGCCGTTGGGGAAACAGACCCAACGGGTCTGCACTTGGTCTAGTTATTATATAAAAGTCTGTGGCTGCCGCCTGCCGTCCGTCCGGCTGCCTTTCTTCCTTTTGATTCGTTCCATCGTGTGATGTCACAATGCCCAATGCTCACAGATGTCCAATCGGAATGGATCCATTTACAAGTTACTGTACAGTTCTGAGGAAAATTTAGCTTTTGTGAAATGAATCGCATCATCTTACATTGTCTTTATGATCACAAATGCAAACAAACCAGAGTAGTTGGTTCGAACATTACCTCTGGTGCTGTCTGTGTGGATTTGCCACATTCTCTGTGTGACAGTGTGGGTTTTCCCCCAGGTGCTCGAATTTCCTCTCACTTCCCAAAGACATCTGGTAGGTTAATTAATTGGCTACTGTAAATTGCAGCCTCGTGTCTATGGATGAGAGGCAAATTGGGTGAAGTTGATGGGCATATGAGAGAAAATAGGTTGCAAGGAAATTAATGGGGAACTGGATATACTGGGAGCTGGCACTGACACAGAATGTTACATCTGTACTTACCTGGAGGATAATCACCTATTTTAAGGTGGCACGGTGGCGCAGTGTTATAATGTCAGAGACATGGGTTCGATCCTGACGACGGGTACTGTCTGTATGGAGTTTGTACGTTTTCCCTGTGACCGTGTGTGTCTTTACCGTATGCTCTGGTTTCCTCTCTCACTCCAAAGACATACGTTAATTATCTTCGGTAAATTTTCCCTAATATGTAGGACAGTGCTAGTGTATGGGGGAGGGGGGGGAGGGGGGTAAAATCGCTGGTCGGTACGGACTCAGTGGGCCAAAAGGCCTTTTTGCACTGTATCTCTAAAACTAAGGTCTTCCCCATGTGACAGCAGATTCTGTTCCTATGAATTGCTCATAACCTGAACAGTTCACAAGTTGGGAATGCGGCACAAATCAAGTTCCCACACGGCAGAGGATCATAGGTCATAAGGGATAGTAGAATTAGGCCTTTTGGCCCATCAAGTCTATGCCATTCAATCATGGCCGATCTATCTGTCCCTCCTAACCCCATTCTCCTGCCTTCTCCCCATAACCTCTGACACCTGTCTGCAGATGCCCGAAACCCTGCAGCAACCAGCAAAACCATCCCGCCAATCTCTGAAATGCTTGTTTTGTACTTGTAAGCCGATTCTGTTCCTATGAATTGCTTATAACCTGAACGTTTGTCAGCTGGGAAAATCCTGTATGTTGAACATATTCGATGCACATGAATCAGACACCCTTCACTGAATGGAAATTATATTGGATAAAGCAACCTGTACACTCCTGTTTCTCCATCATTCTCCAACACCTGACATCATTACATTGCACAAGATGCTGGGTATGATCATCCTCAAATGTAGTAATGAAGATTTATCACCAGTAATAATTATTGTGATAACAATGTTCTAAAGAAGTCACTGAAACATGAAGCAACCACTATAATTTTATGACAACACATATTACAACTTCCCATTCTTTAAAATCCCACTGAAATTATTTAAATAGAATGTTTACACAGGCCTCTGAAGATGCAGGCTACAAATCACAAGAGAGAAAGTGTAAAGATAAAAATAATTAGAATTTGAACATCAATTCGAATGAGAACAAGTCACCCTCACCCTGGCATCAAAATGTGAGGGTGAAAGCCAAATAGTGCCCAATAAGAAATAACACATGGAAACAGGATCAAGGTTTCCACACCTTGTGTAAGTAAAATGCTGCCCCATCTGCAAACAAATCTGAAATCCACATCTGTTTTTTTAATTTTAAGCACAAGGAACAGAGAAAGAAAATTGAGCACAGTTTTTCAAAACGGTGCACAAAGTTTTTGTACAAATCTCTGCAATCGGAATCATGAGTAGCCCACTCCACCATTTTCAAAAGCTCAAATTAAAAATTGGTGTGACTGTCCAATAGGTGAACTCCCCTCAAGAACGCAACAATCACTAAACATGGTATTGAGAAATACATCCTTGTCACCCTTTAGAGACTGCATATTAAAGACAAACTCAATGTAATTCAGCAGAAATATCGCAGTGGTGTGGTTACATGCACTCCAAAGCAAATCACTTTCGCCAACATCACTGAGTAGCTGGTGCCGGGTGGTCGCTTAAAAGCTGCTGTACACATTGGAGGAGAATCAACTGTGATTCAAAGTGAGTGCATATCAGTGTATGTGCACTTTTAAGAACAAAATATACAATGTGACAGAACACTCGATACTTTATAGTACCAAACAATACCATCCAGTAAGAATTACTTTCTTTAATAGGAGGATGTTTTGCTTCATGTGCTAATGCAAACAACAACACAAAATAAATCGTAGATGATGCACAAAGGTCATGGCAGGACAGAGACCTAAAAAGATCAGGGAAAAAAGAAAGGACCAAAGATTCAGAACGGAGTTCGCGGAAAATTGGACAATGAATGAACATTTTCTTTGAAATACTAAAAGCTTGACGTATGCAAAGCATCTACAAAGATGAAGACGACTGCAATTGAACTGGCATGATTTACGTTTATTTCCTTATAGAACGCAACTATTGTGGGTGGGAACTTAGGGTTTTTTTTTAAATTGCGTCTCAAGCCTACTTTTGAAATTAACTTTACTCTTCCTCCAGGAAAAAGGAGTGAATTGGAAGAGGCTACAAAACTATAAAACTTGAATGACCCTGCAGACACATGCCTTTAAAGGTTCGCTAAGCAGGAAATTGGGAAGTCTGAGATAGGTTAAAATTCAAAACCTCCCTCAACCAAAACTACTTGACAGATCATCTATCATTTACTCAGCCAGAAAATCACACATTTGTCAACCAGAAACCAAGTCTTTCATCTCAAAGTGATTTCACATCCTGTTTCAAGTTTCATATTCACAACAGTTTCACTGTTTGTAATTAATAGCTAAACAAAATAAAGTGTTGTGTGCCAAATAAAAGTATGACAATATCATGGAACATAACAGCCACTGCAACTTAGCACTGATTGGTCAGGTACTAACTGCTGTTGCCAAATATATGACTTATCAGCCAATTGAACGGTCTGAATTTCCATCTTCCAATGAAAACTTCAAATCCAAAGCATATTCACACTGACTAATAAGTTACAGTCTTTAGTTAATGTTTAATCCTAACTCTATTTGAAACAACATTTTGTTATCCATATATTATCGTCTGGAAATGTTCCACTAGAGCAGTCGCAAGCCAGTGGAGTTTCATGTACTGTCGAGAGGCGAGTTTTACTGATTAAATAGTGTTGCTTGTTTGGATATCTGCAGAACTACATTAGGCACACTGAACATTTCAACAATGAAGATAAAGTAATAAACAGAAAGCAGTTGGAAAACGTGCCTTCTAATTTGTCTGAAGCTGTTCAAGTTTTGTTTTATCCTTATTTTCCCCTTCCCACTCCAAATGCCGTATTCCTTTTATTTTTCAAATGCTGCTCAATGCTGTTGTGTTTTGATTTGTTGTAAATGTCTACTTCATCTGCAGTGAAACCACAATAGCCTATTCAATCAAACAGCACAGGATTTTATCTGAGGTGTACAATTCAGTATTGCATTTGCCCATAGGGAAACGTGATGACAACTGTTTTATGTGGGGATGATTTTTCTGTGTGTAAGTTAACATGTTAGTCTGTGTCCAAGATGGCTGTCAGAAGGGAGAGTGGACGCTGGCGCGCTTTAGCTGCCGCTGCTCTCTCTTCACATTGTGTTTTTTGATTTTTTGATTTTGTGTCTTTGGAGCGATTTCTATCTTTAATTTGTGTATTGATGATGTCCTTATTATTTATTTTTCTCGACTATATGTTTTTTTTCTCTTCTGTTAATTTTTGTAAGGTGTCCTTGAGACTTTGAAAGCCCGAAAATAAAATTTATTATTATTATTATTATTTTCAATTGATTTGGTATCTTTCAAAAAATTCAACTGTGCTTTTCCTGGAGTCATCCTTTCCCCTGCCCATCTATTCAACTTCTATGCTTGTTATGCACAAGATAATGCCATTATATGTACAACTGTTTCTGAAGCATCTTTCCCTCTCTCCTGCTCGTTCCCAAGCTCATTCACACCATACGACTCAATCTTCTGCCAATTCCCACTAACCTATCAACACTAGTAACCCATCACCTTACACCACCGATGCAAACCTAGTGCCTCTGCCCAAATCAACCATTCCCTGAAACACCCATATAGCCCACCAACTCGACAATGCTAACAGTTCAAATATATATTGTTTGCAGTGGGATATCTTTTTTTTTTTAAATCAAATAAAGAATATTGCCAACAGTAAATATTGCACCACATGAAAAGGCAAAATTAAAACAGTTGTAAATTTCAAACCAAAGTAACTTAAAAGTCATAACTAAGGCAGTGACTGTGATTTTAATGTAGGCAAATACAGCTCCTTTTTAAAAGATCAGACCGATGGAGATCAAACCTATAATCAAGTGGCCCTTTACACTGCTGATCAATTTCTAAATCCTCCTCCAAAGTACATTTCTGAATTAGTGATAAATAATTGGCAATATTTTGTCATCAATTGATTCTATTTATGATCCTAATAACTGGTAGATATTTGCCGCATATCACTGAAACAGGCCACGATAATGAACTCATGTCCCCATGCCATTAATACTCAATTACTTTTATAGCCGTTCTGAACAAACAAACAAAGATCTACAGAGGTTTAGCCACAGATTCCCTCCTGGCTCTGTCCCACACATCTTGGATGCAGGAGTGAGACCTCAGAAATTCTCACAAGACCGGATGGAATCCCAGGACGTTTCCTGCAATCATGAGCTAATCAACTGTCCAGAGTCTTTGCCGACATCTTCAACCTTTCACTTCAACATTCTTCTGTCCTCTTCTGCTTCAAGGAATTCTCCATCATTCAGGTCTCCAAGAAAAATAAAGTGATTTGTTCTAATGACTTCCAGTCAGTGGCTCTAACGCCTACCATGATGAAATGATTTGAAAGGCTGGTTTGTGCCAGTCTTCTGGACAATCAGACAATCAATTGGCATACGAGGAAAATAGGTCTACAGAGGATGCCATCTATCTTGCACAACATTCAGCCCTGGACAATAAGAATGCCTGTGTCAGGATGCTATTCATTGACTAGAGCTCAAACATCCTAATCTGGATGAAGCTCATCCTTAAACGTCTGAACTTTGGCACTGGGGCCTCCATCTGCAACTGGCTTCTGGACCTACTCAAAACTCAGACCTAAATTGGTTAGAATTGGTCATGACATTTCCATCACATTGACCTTCCACCTTCGTGCCCTTCAAGGCTGTATGTTCAGTCCCCTGCTCTACTCCTGTACACCCATTACTGTGTACTCATGCTTGGACTTAAGCATGCGAGTCCATGTGTGTCCTTTCATCCTTTTTTGTTATTTTTAGTGTGTCTAAAAGTTTTGTTTTGGAAGTCTTTTCGTCGTGGGTGTGGGGGGGGGGGGGGGGGGGGGGGGCCGTCTTCTCAGTCACTACCTGATCGAGGATGCGTCTTTTCTCCGAGCCCCATCTTCGCCACCCCCCTTACCATCTGGATTGGCGCGGCCTTTCCTGCCGGAGACCGGCCAGAGCTTCAGTAACGGTGCAGCACTGGATTGCCATCGCAGAGCAGGCGATGCCATACCGGGATCACTGTGTTGGAGCTCCGGAGTGTTGGGCCTGCCAACTTTAACACCGTGGAGTTGTGGTCTGCGGAGCTTCCAGCTGCGGGCAGCACTGACTTTAACATCGCGGAGGCCTGGGATCTTTCACCGAGGATCGCTAGTGTTGGAGCTCCGCCCAGCTCAGCCTGTGGACTTCGGAAGCCGCGGTCTCTGGTAGGAAGCGGCCGATTAGGAAACTCCAAGCCGCTGAGAGTGTTCTTCCGTTCCAACGCCGGAGCTCCGATCATCCGATCATCCCGGCGAGAGGGCCTGAACATTGGGCCGCTGTTGCGGCGACAGCGGAGGCCTCAATAGGCCCCGACCACGGGTGAACAAGAGGAAGATGACTGAACTTTGTTGCCTTTCCTCACAGTGGGAAACGTTGATTCCGCTATGGGGGATGTTTTATGTTAAATGCTATAGTGTTGTATTTATCTTATTTGTTTAACCATGGCAACTCAAATTTCACTGCACCAATCGGTGTATGTGACAATAAATGTAACTTGAACTTGAAGCACAGCTTATTCCCCACTGCCATTAGACTCCCGAAACAACCATTTCTGTCACACCCCATTATTCTTACTCTTAACTCTATCTCGTTCAGTAATTCATTTATTTATACTTTAATATTCTTTTGCACAATTCAGATTTTGGCACAAGGCACAGAATGTACTCTGAGTATAGGTCATCATTATCTATCACCCAACAAGCTGGCTGAATTCTGAAGGGTATAATTGAAGGACAAAGTCTCTGGCAGGCGACGACAGAATCATTCCAAAGGATGAACCTACTTAATCTTAATTGTACTTGCTACAGATGCATCTGTCCACAATAACCTTGGTAGAAAAGATAGTTGTAATGGATCCAGATTCATTAAGAACGCACTCCACTCTGGTACAGGCCAATGCCGCATGTATAATGGTTCAAAATCAAAACAAACTAGCTCAAAACTATGGGTATCCAAGGAGCAATGTGGGCTATCAGTTTCAGAAAAAATGTTTCTCCATTTTTATCCACTGTGCCAGATCATACTGATCAAACTCGCAGCGCCTGGTAAATATCCATCAGCACTTACCATCTGCCAAGCTGACGCTCTGCATCTTAGTATCCTCCTACAAAGCCAAAGAGGCAGCAAATGATGACTTGGCCTGAGGCAAGTGGGCAGGCGGCATAGTGGTGCTGGAGTATTGCTGCCTGACAGTGCCAGCCACCCAGGTTCGATCCTAATTATCGGTGTTGTCTGTCTGGAGTTTGCATGTTCTCCCTATGACCATGTGGGTTTTCTCCAGGTGCTCCCGTTTCCTCCAACATTCCAAAGACATGCAGAATTGTAGTTCATTGGCTTCTGGAAATTGTCATAGAACTAGTGTATAGGTGATCATAGGTTAGCACAAACTCGGTGAGCCGAAGGGGCCTGTTTCCACTCTGTATCTCTAAATTAAACTAAAACTGAACCCATTCTGAGGCTCCCACTCGTTTCACTGTTGTCAAATAACATTAAATATTTAAGATCAGAAACTGGAAATAATGCAGCATTATTTCCCCAACATTTTTCCATTATTTCCGGAACCTGCAGTAAGAGTTTGGCAAAGCTAATTGCATTTGCTGATATTTTGGGGCAAAAAGATAAATGAAAAGACAATTTCCAATGAGAGTAATCGATGTGATGGTTGATAGCCCACATTTCTGATTGTATGATGGTACAGGGATCCTTTATAAAGCAGCTGAGGATGCTTAGACTGTGGACATTATCATGAGGAACAGCTGAAGTGATATTCTGAGGCAGGAATGCTTGAACGTCAAGAACAAAAACAATCCTTTTTTTGTACCTGATATGACTCCAATCATTTGAATAATTCCCTATGGTGCCCACTGGCTTTGTTTTCACTGTGACTCTTTATGAAAGTGCTACTTGCCGACAGGGGCAGTTACACTCACCTCACCTCTGGAATATAGCTCTTTGGTCCAAGTTTAGAACAAACCAATGATGAGGTCAGGAGTGAAATAGTCCTGGTCAAACCAAAACTAGGCAATGGGGAGTATGTTACTTGAAAGCAAATACAATATGATCACGCCATCAATGTCAACTTTCATCGCTTTGATAACGGAGAGTGACTGATTGGGCACTAATTAGACTGACAGGATTTGTTCTGCGTTTGGGAACAGAGCAGATCTGAGCAAATTTCCACATTGCTTGGAACAGCCTAGCTGAGTGTTGTATTGTATTGGACAGCTTGCCTAGAGGCACAAATATTTATTGACAGCAGTACTTCAGTACTACAGCCAGAATAGTGCCTTCTCCCAGTCTGTGCCATTTGGTACAATTGTAATGCTATACAACATGAGGAGGTTGTCCTCAGATTGAAGATGGGGATTTTCACAGGGCTGTCGTAAGTGTAAGTCAGAGAGTTATACAGTGTGGAAACAGGCCCCGCAGCCCAATTTGCCCTCACTGACCAACATGTCCCATCTACACTTGTCCCACCTGCCTGCATTTGGCCCATATCCCTCTAACCCTATCCTGTCCATGTACCTGTGTAAGTATTTGTCGTAGACACAAGAATCTGCGGCAGGTAGGATACAAGGTCAAGTTGGTTCAACAATTCACATTGGTTTGCTCACTACCTGCCAGAGACCTCATCTGGCAATTTGGTCCTTCAGTACTCGGTCAGTAGTTCTGTGACTGAGCCATCGCAGATGTAATCTGGAGCGAATGTAATCTTGTAATAACCTCAAAACTCTTGGAACTAATCTCAGTGTTTTTAATCTCTAAAGACAAGCTACACCTACAATTCTGACTATCTCTGAACAGAAATCCTTTGAAGAATTGAGACTCAAAAGACTGCAGATGCTGGAATCGAGCAGTAAACAATTGGTGGCACGGTGGCGCTATGGGCAGCACAGTGGCACAGCCTTATAGTGAATGCAGAGCCAGAGAGAAGGGGTTCGATCCTGACTACGGGTGTTGTCTGTACAGAGTTTGTACGTTCTCCCCGTGACCTGCGTGGGTTTTCTCCAAGATCTTCGGTTTCCTCCCACACTCCAAAGACGTACGGGTTTATAGCTAAATTAGCTTGGTAGAAATGTAAAATTGTCCCTAGTGTGTGTAGGATAGTGTTAGTGTGCGGGGATTGCTGGTCGGCGCGGACCCGGTGGGCTGAAGGGCCTGTTTCCGCGCTGTATCTCTAAACTAAACTAAAAATCAGCTGGAGGAAGCCAGTAGGTTCATTAGCATCCAAGGGGGCGAAAGGACTTGCTGACATTTTGGATGAAAACCCTACACCCTTGAGCAATTCCTTTCCCCCACAGATGCCGATCGTCCCTCTGAATTCCCCCAGCAAATTGTTTGTGCTCTTATTGATGAATTCTCTTTTTTACTTGCCAGAATAAGAACTCGGGTAAATTGATGCATCACCAACAAGTGCTATTCTTATTAATTTCACATACTGAAACTTTCAAACATTGGATAAATTGAAAATATTGTAATACAAAGTACAATTATAAACTGGATCTGCGTCTGATTCCCATTATTATCCGAATAGCTTACGATAAATCGGCCATCCTTACAAGGCCTTATAACTTGTAGGCAACTTTTGAAAACTACATGAAGGATTTTTTTTATCCTTTAGTCTAATACCTACACGTTCTCAGGAATCAATCAAAATTTAATCATTATCAATTAGGAAATACTGCCAATGGGGAAAATATTAAGAAAAGATTTCCAACGTTGATTATTCACTTCTATATCGTACATTCACTGAACTTGATTTGATTTGAATTTCATTGACAACACCTCAACCCAGAAAAAAATTGCAGTGTTAACGTCTCGGTTTATTGTAGGATGATGTTCGACTCCAATTGTCCCTGATTGTTCATCATTCTGCACAGAGAAGTTTCAATGGCCAGGGAATCCCACTAGGACAGGTGTCAATTTGAGGATTCCCATTTCCGTCTACTAAATATTGAGGAGCATTAGAATGTGTATTTTGGGATTGCAATTAATATAATATATCAAAATCACAGGCTAATTAATAAACAAGCAAATGATGTAAAATGTAGAACAAAGGGAATCAATCATTAAGAAAACTACTACTTTAACTTTTTCATTATCCTTGTGCAAATATTCACTATAACATAAGCAGGGTAAAAATATAAATACGGAAAATATCAAACAAAGGTAGGAAATACTAAAATATATGTCAAACAAAATCTCAAAAATGAAAATAAATTTCTTGGGGTTATAATGGATGATAGAATCAGCTGGAAATCACACATTAAACATGTACAATCCAAACTGTCAAAAAGCATTTCTGTATTACACAAAGTTAAGCAGGTTCTGGATCACAAATCACTCCGCATTCTCTACTGTTCACTAATCTTACCCTATTTAAATTACTGTGCAGAAGTCTGGGGCAATAACTATAAAAGTTCGCTACATTCATTAACTATTCTGCAAAAAAGAGCAATACGTAATATTCACAATGTCAGGTATCTGGGTCACACTAATCCATTATTCTTACAGTGAAAATTATTAAAATTAGAAGATTTGGTTGCATTTAAAATAGCACAGATAATGTTTAGGGCCAAAAATAAAAACTTACCTGGAAATATACAAAAATTATTCAATGAGCGAGTGGGGGGTTATAATTTAAGAAGAATATTTAATTTTAAGGTACAAAGAGTCCGCACGACCAGAAAAACTTTTTGTATTTCGGTCTGTGGAGTAGGATTGTGGAACAGTTTGAATGTGGAGTTAAAGCAATGTCCAAACATGAACCAGTTCAAAATGACATACAAAAACTTTTTTTCACAAGGTACAGGGATGAAGGGGATGGTTGACAAACAGGGGTTGGTGTTTGTTTATTATTTTGTTTATTATTTATTTATGTCTTTTGGTTACTTCATACATATTACTTGTATGTGTATATCAGTTGTATGTATATATATATGTCTGTATGCATCTCTAAAAATTGTCTGGGGTATTATAATTATTAATTTATTAATTATTAAATATGGAAGAAGGGTTTAGGGAGAAGGGGTGAGATTAAATAAGTTATTCTTCTTCTCACTCCTTTTCGAGCTTGTAAAGAAAAAGTGTTGGACATTTAAATTTTCCTTTATGCTTTTCATTGCTTTGCAAATATTGCCTGGAATGTCCAATTGTTTGACTATTTCGATTTTGTTGATGTTATTTATTCCTATTTATGTCTTTACTTGTTCGGAACAAATAAATAAATAAATAAATAAATAAATAGATAAACAAGATCTCTATTAGGAAAATAAGAAAACTGCAAATACTCAAAAGCAAAAGTGTAAACAGAAAATGCTGGAAACACTCAATAAGTCCGGCAGAATGTCATTGAATCATACAGCATGCAATGGATCCCTTCAGTGACCTCATCTATACTAGCCATGATACTAGCCTATGTACACAAACCCATCTGCCTGCTTTTGATTCAAATGGACTGGGCTACATCCACAACTCTTTGCAATTCTTTGGTCTTCAGCAGAGCTGTTGCCAAACCAAGTTCCGATACATCCGATACATCCTGATAAAATGCTTTCTACGGCATATCCCCAAATACAGTGACCCCAAATTTCACTGCACGAATTGGTGCACGTGGCAATAAATGTCTCTTGAATCTTGAGTCTTGATATCTGTAGAAGTTGGTGTGCAAATATGTATAAACACCGAGTCGTTCAGCTTCGTAATTAAGTTCTTTATTAGCATAAACATATAGAGCGAATACACATAACTGTTGTAGGTTCAAACTCCAAGATGAATCTAAAGAACTGCCAAACTGGCACACTAGATGACATAGTGGAAGACCTGAACTGGATTATGGATCAGTTTACAACAGTAAAACAAGACATGGATCACATCAACTAATGGTGATTGATCTACATCCTCCTTCTTAAGCATAAGCTCGCAACTAAATAAAAGTATATAAAATTACAACTACAAACATCACAAAATAGGGATGTAAGCGTCAGCTAAGCAATGGAGGATACGAAGTGAGCAAGATACAATGTGAGGAATGAAGAAGACCTCAATCAATTAAAGCTGTGATAAGTGTCCAAACACAGTCTTTGTACTTGGGGTTTGGCTTGCAAAGAATATTTGTGCTCTTTGCAGGTGACAGTGATAATTCTGGTATTTATATCGCTTAGTCCGTTCAGTGAAAACACAGACTAGAATACTTTAAATTATCCGTTACTTCACCATGGTGACCAGTTTCTCTGTACCGCCCTGGGAAGCTCTCCCAGTGGATCACGGAGAAACACATGTGCTCAAACAAAGGAATTAGCATATATATATGGTTGATACAGTGGGAGGTAACTTACAAAGGGTGGTGATTCTAGACCAATAACTGTACTATCACATGGTTATATCGGTGGGGACAATCTTTCTACCCAATTACAATCATACACAGCATAATATATCTAAGACAATTACAATAGCATTAAACATCATATAAACATCACATGTTTTCCAGGAAAAAATATCACAGCAAAGATAATGAAACAACTAAATTATGGCAAAATAAAGAAATTAAAACTTAACTCAGAATACTTAAACCTTAGTCCTAAAGTATCCCCAAGTCTACATATTCTCAACAGCACTGCAGGTGGTAGTTCAATCAACACTGGTTTCGCAAAAGTCTTTTCCGCACGGGACTTCACGGGTGACATCACAGGTGACTTTATAGGTGATTTCAGCATCTTCACCGGTGTAAAGATCTGAACTGGATTACGGATCAGGTGTACAACAGTAAAACCAGACATGGATCACATCACCTAATGCTGATTGATCTACAGTTGGTAAGAATTGTTAGAGACATGTTGAACTTCCATAGTCTTCCATAGTCTTCTGAGAAAGTAGAGATGTCTGTGTGTTTTTGTGAACGTAGCTTCAATCTAGTTGATCTAGAACAAATTGTTGGTGATATTTATGCTGTGGAACTTGAAGGTCTTGACCATCTCCACGTTGGCACAATTGATGCTGATTGGGGCGTGTACTTAAGTCAATTACTAGTTCCTTTATCTTGCTGATGTTGAGAGAGGTGTGGTTGTCTTGACACCATGTTACAAAGCTCTCTATTTCCTCCCTGTACTTCGTCTCGTCATTGTTCAAGATCTGGCCGATTCTGGCAGTATCATCAGCAAACTTGTAAATGTAGTTGGTGCAGAATTTGGCTGCATAGGTGTGATTGCACAGGGAGCATACTAATGGGCTGGCAACCCATTTCTGCAGGGAACAGGTGTTGAGAATTATTATGATGGATATTTTGTCACCAATGCTCACTGATTGTGGTTTCTGGGTTTGGAAGTCGAGGATCCACTTGCAGAGGAAGGTGCTGACTCCCAGGTCCATGAGTGTGGAGATGAGTTTAGTTGGGATTAAGTATACAGGGCAGAGCTTTTTTCCACGAGTAGTAGCTCTACTCAATAACCAAAAATCTGTAGCCTCCTTTTGCTCTGGTATTTTATTTAATTCACATGTTTAATCAATAATGTTTTATTATTCATGTTTAATGTTTTATGTATCATTCTTAACTGTCACTGTATGTCACGTTTTCACTTGCGGACGGAGCACCAAGGCAAATTCCTTGCATGTGAATACCTGGCCAATAAACTCATTCATTCATTAATTCAGCTACTGTCAATACATAGGAGTTTAATATAAGGTGTCCTTGTTACCCATGATTTCCAGGGATGAGTGAAGGACCAGGAACCAGTGTGTGCCTTGAACCTATTTTGACAGTAGATCAAGGCTGCCTGAGAGGCTAGACTTAATGTACACCATGACCAGCCTCTTAATGGTGACTGTCAATGCCACTGGACAGTGCTCATTAAGGCATGCTCGCTTGATATGCGTTGGCCTCGGGATGGTAGTAGATGCTGGTGTACAAAAGAAGAAGGGTCAGACTAAAGAAGGGCCCTGACCTGAAGCATCACCTATCCATGTTCTCCCGAGATGCTGCCTGATACATTGAGCTACTCCAGCACTCAGTCTTTGTTTACCTTCCTTTGTTCATGTTCTCTTTCTTCAGATGCCTTCATTAACCAGCTGATCTTATTATATCTTCTCCCCATGACGAACCAGGTCTCCCCTTATCGTAGATCTTCTATTTATCCTATGCGTCCTTCCATTCAGCTCTGCAACTTAAAACCAGCATGTTTTCTTTCTTTCCCATTTCTTGTAAAACCTCTGACCTGAAACGTTAACTATTTCTCTTTTTACAGATGCTGCCTGGATATTTCCAACCGTTTTCTATTTCAATAGCTGTGAAAATATATCAGGTCATGGTGTTTTGAGAGCACACTCATCATACAGTACTTTGTAGTCTTTTATCCATCCAAAAATTCCTATACAAAACTTCTCAACCTGCTCTGTATCTCCATTATTTCAGTAATCTTTTTATTGATCTTCCTTTCAACATAATTCAATTGAGCTGAAGGCACACATTTTAATGAATACAAACTTTTATTAGCTTTTGATTACATAATATTAAAAATGTAATGGTAATTCCAATGACCTTAAAAAGCACTTTATTGATTTTAATAGCTAGTAAAACAACTAATTAATACCCACATTTTGCAAATTCATAACAAAATGCAGTTTACAGGAAAACTCTCAGTCATTGTCAACTTGCAGCCCTCAATCCTCTCTGCTTCGTAGTCACTTGGCTGCTGAGACATTGATGGATCTTTAGCATGAGCTAGAGATCAAGAAATTGATACTCATTCAATAAATCTTCGAAGCTTAAGGCCACAGAAAGACATTCATTACAAAATAAACTACATGGATCTTAATCACTATAAAATGCTAAAATCAGACACATTTTTCTTTATGAACATGAGATCTGAGCGATAATGAAATATGGATCGCCTTTTCTCTCCGTTCTAATTTTAATGTCTGTTAACTTATGTCCAGCATTCAAACCACCGGGTGGCGCCAGCAATGGCTGTCTCGCCAACAATCTGTCTGCCCCTTCCTTCCTTGTTGTTTTAATAGTATGTGTTAAATGTATGTTTTAGAGTTCTTTAGCTTATTTTATGTGGGGGAGTGGGGGGGGGGGAAACTTTTTTAATATCTTTCCTCGATGGAGATACAACTTTTTTTCTGTGTCGTATCGCCGTCCGCATTGCGGCCTAACATTGAGGAGTTGGCGGTCTCTTGCTGGAGATCGATTTGGGAGCACCAACCGTGGAAGACTGCGGACTTTAACTTCATGGAGCTTGCGGTCCCTGGTTAGAGACCGACATCAGAAGCACCAACCGCAGAAGCTTCGACTGCCAGCTGCGGGAGCTTCGACCGCCCCGACAGATGGTTCAACTGCCCCAACGGCGGGACAAAAGTGAGGGAAGCTGTTGTTATTAGAGTTTTATGTTCATTGTGAATTTCACTAACTTTTTAATGGATCTCTCAGCAAAATGCCGAATAAATTAGGAATGATTTGTACTGCAGTACCATTTTCAATAAGAACTGGAAAAAATTGGCCCTCACCTTCCGCTCCACCACCCTCCGCATACAACACATCATTCTTCGACATTTCCACCACTTTCAAAATGATCTGACCAGAGTCACAGCTCCCTGTCACCACCCCTTTCCGTTTTCCACAGAGTCCACTCTCTCTGCAACTCCTTGGTTCACTCAACCATTCCCACCATCCATCCTCCTTTCCCAAGTACTTTCCCCAGCAATGGCAAGAGATGTTACCCCTGCCCCTACACCACCTCCCGCAACTCCATCCAAGGACAGTGCTTCCAAGTAAGATAGAGGATCACATGTAATTTCTCTAAACTCATCGACTGCATTTGGTGCTTCCAATGTGACCTTATAGAGAGTCATAGGGTGATACAGTGTGGAAACAGGCCTTTTGGCCCAACTTGGCCCACATGTCCCAGCTACACTAATCCCACCTGCCTGTGTTTGGTCCATATCCCTCCAAACTTGGCCTATCCATGTACCTGTCTAACTGTTTCTTAAACATTGGGTTAGTCCCAGCCTCAATACCGCCTCTGGCTGCTTATTCCATATACCGACCACCCTTTGTGTGACCTCCTTTACATCAGCAAGACCATGCGTAGGCTAAGCGACCATTTTTCGAAACACTTGGTCTGCCAAGACTTGCTGGATGTCTTGGTTGCTAACCATTTTAACACCCCATCCTATGCCCAGTCATTTTTGTCCTTGGACTGCTCCATTGCAGAGCAGGGCCACAGGCAAACTAGAGGCACAGCACTCATAGGGTAGCATACAACCTAATGGTATGAACATTGAATTCTCTAATTTCAGGTACTAACCCCCATCCCTCTCTCTTCTCCGTGTGCCACTACCTCTCGCCCCACTGTGGACCATTTTTTCCCACTATTTCCTCCTCATCTTCTTTCTAAAGGTAGTCCTTTTATTCTGAGGCTGTGCCCTCTGGTCCTAGACTGTCCCACTAATGGAAACATCCTCTTCATATCCATTCTATCCAGGCCTTTCACTATTTGGTGAGTTTCAATGAGGTCCCTCTTCATCCTTCAAATGCCAAGAGTCTTCAAATGCTCATCACACGTTAACCCAATCATCCCCTTGATCATTCTCGTAAATGTTACCCGTGCCTCTTTCCCCACCTTCGTACATTCCTCCTATCCTCAAACCCTTAATTTCTTTTTTATCCCTCCTCTTTCCCCCCCCCCCCCAGTCGCCTTCCACCTATATCCTTCCCTCTGGCTTTACATTTCACTCCTTCTACCTATTTGACACCTTTTCACCTCTTGTCTTCTTCACTTACCCCATACATCTGCCAACCAAACCTACCCACCCAACCCTCCCCCCACCACTGTATTCACCTATCACTTGCTAGGCTTTGCCTTGCCCCCCACCATTCTTTTACAGCTTTCTCCCCACAACTACTAACAGTCTGAAGAATGGTCCCAACCTAAAATATCATTTGTTCATTTCTTCCTCAGATGTTGCCTGACCTGTTGAGTTCTTCTTGCACTTTGAGTTTTTCACTTAACAACCAGTTCGTGATTTGCATGAGAGAATTCAAGGGAATGAGAGTTTGGGGTTCTGGGGGTGGGGCGGTGTTGGTTGATGGTTCAGATTCAGATTCAGATTCAGATTCAATTTTAATTGTCATTGTCAGTGTACAGTACAGAGACAACGAAATGCATTTAGCATCTCCCTGGAAGAGCGACATAGCAAATGATTTGAATAAATAATAATAAGTGATAATAAGTGTCCGGGTGTGGTGATGGTGGGGTGAGGTATGTGAGTGAAGGACAAAGGTAGGTAAATTCAGCAAAATGTGTGGGAAGGAAATGAGGACCTTAAGGTTGAATCAGTGGGCAGGGGGATGGGGATTAGATTCTTGATTGGCTTGCAGCTGTAGGGTTAAGGCTTTGATATATTTCATTCGCTACTTCCTCAAAGGTAACATGGTTGGACCAGGCAGAGTTCAGCCTTACATGGGGCAATAACAGCCTTACAGTCCCATACCAGAAAAGCTGTTTACAATATGCTTTGACATCAATCCTTCAAATGTCCACGTGCGATGCTTATCAAGATGTTACTTGATCTCAGGGGAAGACTAGACTGGACACAATTGGGATATCTGAACCAGGTCAAAGAGCCTATAAGTTAACACAGCCTGGAATGTTGTTTGAGTGTCTATTCCAATGACACCACTACACTTGTAGCCTGAGAAGGAGCAAGAAGAGAGATTGATGGAATGCAGAAGAGTACTTGATAGTGACCATAACTTTGCAGAGTAAATGAGTCAAAACAGTAAAATATCCGAATCCGTAACTTAAGTAGACAACCAAATTAATTCTTTGAAGTTCACTTGAATACATCATCAGTGTACTGAAAGTGTTGGCGAGTTCTCAAAAGAAGTTTATATTATGGAAAAGTCAGAAATAACCTACTACAAATCTCGGTTTTAAAGAATAAACATTTAACCATTTGGAAGGCACTTATTTTGTTGATTGGTTTTAATCTGTCACATTTTTATTAAAATATACCTGATAAGACAAAATATACCAAAATAAGACATTGCTCATAAGATTGTATACCCATTCACATCCAAAAGCTCAGAAACTTCCCTGGGGGAGCGATCAAAATGACTGATCAATGACTGAGGTCAATGTGTGACAACTTGCAACGGGGCATTTTATCTTGACTGCAGTTTTTCAAGAGAGGATATGCTATCTCAGATCAGAACTCCAAATGATTAATTTTCTCTATTTGAAAATTACCGTCTTAAATAGCAAATCACAATAGCCAACGATTGATAATTCCATTCAAATTTTTGCGTATGCTTTTTATATCTTTTCAATGGGCTACCTTTTTGTAAGGATGTTAAGTAGAATAACGAGTTGGTTATTACAAAAATCTAATATGCACAGTATACTGCAAGAGACAAAATAGTGCAGCTACTTTGGGTCCCAAATACACCAAC
Source organism: Amblyraja radiata (assembly GCF_010909765.2). Lineage (NCBI taxonomy): Eukaryota > Metazoa > Chordata > Chondrichthyes > Rajiformes > Rajidae > Amblyraja > Amblyraja radiata. The sequence continues at coordinate 22,773,918 of NC_045964.1, forward strand.
AGAAAAAAAAGTGCCATAAAAACAAATCATCTTTTGGACATTACTTAAAAATTGTTTTTGTAAATGAAGGGTGCCTGCAACACTTCTGGTCGGAACTGAAATTCTACTAACACACAATTATATTTTAAAAACTTGTTATTTAAAACAATTTTAAATATACATGTTGGAGTACAAAATATGTAAATCTTTTTCTTTCCCTACCTCAAGAAAGAAAATGTCCTACTTAAATACTTAAGGAAATTACCTCCATGTATAAAAAGTATATATGTCATTATAAATACCTGCGCAATGTAAAACATAAACTAATACAGCCGAGAGCTGGAACAATATCCAAACAAACAAAAGGAAACTGGAGTTCAGCCACATTTACCCGCAAGAGCTTTGATCCTGGAACGCTCAAACAATCTTGCAGAGCTGTTGTCATTATCGAGTTCACATTCATCAGAGAGTTCCCACCGATCATTGACATGTCTGTACTGCTGCTGTATCTCAACATTATCAAAATCTGTGGCCGATGTCATTATGCTGGTTTTCCTGTCGTTTTCCTCTCTCTCTCATAAGGCCTATCTGTAAGGGAAAAAAATCACTGTAATGCATGTGAAGGGCTTCTTGAGAAAATATATCTCCCAGCAAGTTAGGGGCTACATTTTAATCACTCCTACTTCAGGTAGCTTTGGGAAAAGACGATACATTTCTTTTCACTGGAGGCATTCAGCGGCTGTGATAATAATGCAGCAAGAATGGTGCAAGCATCTCTGGATATTTCACAACCCACTCTGACCAGTAGATGGAGGTCTTGCATGTTCAATCTGCATCTCACTCCCAGCAATGTCCAACAGAGACATCATGGATAAACTGCTACATACAACAAGCTATTAATTGGTAAATATATTTGTGCAAGTAAACAAAAGTTTTTCACACTGCTATGTGTGTCCAAGTTTTATAAAAATAAATTAGGCTTGGGATTTATTTTCTGAGGAGTCTTTCGAAGCTACAGACTTGACCAAGAGTAATTGATTCACAGCTGCGAACAATATATTGTAGTTGCTAAGATGACTCACTCATCCACATTTGTGTATCAGAATAAACTCATGGCACACATGTACTCTCGCTGCCCGTAACACCAGCTGTGCTGCTCACATGACCTGACTGGTTTTGCTGTACTGGATGCATCTGACCATCACCCCATTTAGACACATCGACAGATGATGCAGTTCAACAACTGAAAATGCCTTTCAGGAAGGGAGCAGTAGCAGCATTTCAATAATGAACTCCAGCGTTCATTTTGCTAGAGAACTGACCTGAAACGTCACCTATTCCTTCTCTCCAGAGATTCTGCCTGACCCGCTGAGTTACTCTAGCATTTTGTGTTTATCTTCCGTGTAAACCAGCATCTGCAGTTCCCTCTTACACAATTACATGTCATATAGGGGTTATATATAGGGGTCCAATATAGGTGTCCAATAAAATTGGAACTACTGAGGTGCTTTTTCATGAGGTGAGTAGAATGCAATCATTTATTCTGAGCTCATTAGATCAAAGTTATGTTTCTCTCTCTGAAATATTGGATGTTGGTTGCCAGGTGCTCAGTTAGTGTTCAGCTATTAAGATACATTCACATTTGATGAAAATGAATGGTTGTTTAGAGATACAGCTTGGATACAGGCCATTCGGCCCACCGAGGTCATGCTGATCATTGATCACCCGCTCATATCAGTTATCCCATTTTCACATCCACTCAATGCACACCAGGGGCAATTTACAGAGGCCTATTGGCCTACAAGCCCACACGGCTTTGGAATGTGGGAGAAGCACTGGGTGGAAACACACGCAGTCACAGGGAGAACATGCAAACTCCACACAGACAGCATTCAAAGTCAGAATTAAACCTGGGATTCTGGAACTGTGCCTCCATGAATGTTAAACAGGATCACCCAGTCAAACACATGTTGGAAGTCACCCTCTCCTTCCAACAGCAGGAGAACGTGCACCTGGAGAGACTATGGGAAAGAACACGATGAAAGGACTCTAAAGTAAAATTATATAGTTGGTCAAAAATGTTGTTAAAATAATGTCTAATATTATTATTATCCAAGCCACTATTTGAACAAATTTGAACTCATTAGTTTAATTAGTGAGTATTCAGGACTTCTTGCAGAAAATGATGAGTTGAACTTATTTTTGACAGTTTATGAAGAGCTTGATTTAAAACTATAATAACTGACTGGGAAACAGCAAAGCAAACAGGTGTACAGCCCACATTGTACGGCTTGCTGGTGATTCTGCAGAGGACAATTGTAAGGCACAGAGTTAAAAGATACACACCAATCACATAATGTGGTACATGTCTATGGAGTAGTTGGATCCATGTATGGAATTGTACAATTTCCATTCGGAGCGATGCATGGCAGGCAAAGCAGTCATAGCAGCTCCCCAAACTAAAAATTCCACCTGCAAGAGGTACCGAAGTAACTGGATGGGATATCATTAATTTTCGAGGTCTGGGAACGAAATCCCCAGCAACTAAATCACAGAAAGCAAGGGAAAGAAGAGTAAAGTGGAAGTTGCAGAAAGAACTTGCAGCAAGCAAAGAAAGGGAGCGACTAAATAAAAACTATAAAGCGAAATAAGAATGAATCTAACCAACCATGCACATAAAAAAATCAATGAACAGAAATTGCAAAGGGAAAATAAAAAAGAGAAACCCAAGGATTTAAACAAAATAGTTTTAAAATGTTGTGTTTTTTTCTACATCACACCATTCCCAAATGTTATTCCAGCATGCTCATGGGAAATAACAGCTTTGAATGTCAGGGACACAGAAACCATGGCATGGAAACATTGAGGACATCTTATGGTACTAAATTTAGTTGATGTGTATGCTGCATTCCAGTGGAATATTACCAGAGTGCTGGTAACAGACATCATGATTTACCTTAATAATTAAAACAAAAATGAGCAAAACAGTTTGAATAAATAAAAGAAAAATAAACCTCATGATTCAAAATCCTCATTGTGAACATTTTTTTATATGTTCAGGAAATTACCATAAATCCAAATATGACATTACCCTATGAAAGGGTAAATAATAGTGTAAACTGCACTTTTACAAAGAGATGTCAACCGAACTTTATCCCAGAATGAGTGATGAGCTTGTCTCACAGTCACATTGAGGCTTCACACGGAATGGAGCAATTTTTTCCCAGATTACCAGGAGAAAATTTCCAAGTCATAGGAATTATTTTATTGAACCAACACTAATGAATTGTGAAAGGAACCATGTCAGGTTGCATCCTTTTTTTATTAAAGGAATAATGCAGATTGGATTAGGTTAAAGCAAAATACACAAAGGTATAAAAAGTATTTTTGAAAATAAAACAGTCATTGTCTACCTTGTAAAAGTAGTGATGAATGAAATTCTAAGGTTAGAGTTGGACTGTAACACATTCCTATTGCCAGCATTGAAAAGGAGATATTGAAACTGTACAAATTACACGTGATGGTTTGAATTCCTAAAGCAAATTTTCATTGGTAGATTTTATAACAGGGCAGGACATGCTAGTAAGCTCAGTAGTTACGACTGTATCACAAGTACTGACTGCAAAAGATAATTACCCAAAAGATAGGGTCAGACAACTACTTGTGCATTGGATGTCCTTTCCAAAGGTTTATAAACGCATCATGATGTAATTAAATAATAAGCCACCAAGGACATGTCACAAATTATATATTTAATTCTTCAGTACAAAATGTAAAGATATAAAACTGCTCCCATGAGTCACAACAGCAGTGGGTACTCTGGTAATTAAGCTTTCTGGAAGTACGATAAAAGTAAAGCGATTTAGGATTTCTAAGAAACTGCTTAACTGTGTGGTTCATTGATAATGGTATCACTGAACAAACTGCTAATGCACAATATCTCAAGCAACCAGCTGTCGAAGGACTGTCAAATTCCAAATACACAATTAGAGCTGCACATAAAGACCGATTTCACATAGTACACGACTCTCGCCAGTCTTGGACTCGGGGGGTAGACTGCTGGTGTCACACCAGCTGCTGAATTCCTGCCTCCTGACTTTAAATATAACACATACTGCCATGTCAGCAACTGCCGCGACCATCCCAGTCCTTGAACGTCAAATGGAGAATATCAACATTGAAACATTCATTCACTTGGTCACTGAAATTATGCAATGATTCATCCTTGTTAATCTGCTTGTAGCATTGGAGTAGATAGTGCCATGTACCCAACTACATATCTGTCTTAAAACAGAAAAGCACCACCACTTTGTGTCCAAAGTGAATGAAAGTAGTTTGCAAGCCAAATATATTGCACTTGAGTTCTTAATACTCAACCTATTAATAGAACCAAATAGTTTTACAAATATATATAACCCTCCCTTTAAATAAAGGAGAGCTGGGAGAGCATTTATTTGTACATACGGAATAGGACATCGACACTGGTGTGATCTTATTACTCAAGTGACAATTTCTTAAACAACTACAGGACTTGGTCACAGCAAATCTGATGGGAACTAGCAAATATTATATTCCAGGCTGTGAAAAGAGAATCCAAGTTATCAAGACAGGTCAAAAGACAATAGTATTTTCTTCTTATGTTTCAAATTGTTGCAGATTTTTGATTTTTATTTTTATTAATTCGCATGGTTAAAACTGTGGATGTGGTTGTTATTGAATAAGCCAGAATTAAAAAAGCCATTCAAGTAATGGATTTGCTTGTTTAACTAAGCAGGCAGCCTGATTTTATTTGTTTCCACTGTTTGATGCAACCAAGTGCCTAATAATTTAGAGGGCAATTAATAGCCAACATGGTGTGGTACTGAAATACATATTGGCCATACCTGGTAAGGTGATAGGTTTCCTATGTAAATAGATAAGAGCAAGGCAGTCAGAGCTTTTACAACTTTAAGGGGCTGTCCCACTTGGGCGACTTAATCCGCGAGTTCTGGCGAGTTTGCCATCGACTCATACTCGCAGCATGTTCGACACAAGGTCGTAGGAGGTCTTTGTAACTCTCCTTCATGCTCGAGAGTAGTCCCCGTGTACTCGAGGCCTCAGCTAGGTCGCAGCGTATTTTTCAACGTTGAAAAATGCCGAGTAAAAAAAATCGATACTTTTTTTACTCGTAGGTTTAGTCGTAGTAGGTCGGCATGTTAGTCGTAGGTAATCAAGAGTAGTCGAAGGTAGTCGTAGATAGTCTTCATCATAGTCGAAGGGAGGTCAAAGGGAGGTCGAAGGAGATCGTCTACACTCCACTATTCGGTGTCAAATTTTCCCGAAATTAGTCGTAGCTAGACGAAGCTAGTCTTCAACATAGTCGAAGGAGGTCTTCAACATGACATTTTTTAAACTCTCCTAAACTCTTCTAAGCTCGCCAATTAGGTCGCCCAAGTGGGGCAGCCCCTTAACTTCAAGGGTGGCACAATGGCATAGCGATGGAGCTGCTGCCTTACAGCGCTAAAGGCCCGGGCTCGATCCTTACTACGGGTGCTGTCCGTATAAAGTTTGCACGTTCTCCCTGTGACTGCGTGGGTTTTCTCTGGGTGCTCCAGTTTCTTCCCACACTCCAAAAACCCACAGGTTTGTAGGTTAATTGGCTTTGATAAAATTGTAAATTGTCCCTAGAGTGTAGGATTGTATTAGTGCAGAGGGTGATCGCAGGTTGGCATGGATTCGGAGGACCAAAGGGCCTGTTTCTGCACCCAATCTCTAAAATCTAAAAGTTTAAACTGCTTTGTTCACTCTACTGATGCCACATCTGTCATTCCAGATATTTTAATCAGGAATTTTCAAATATCCATTTTAAGATTTAAATTCCCAGAATTACTCCTTCCGTAGGTAGGGATTACTGCAAAGGTATGCTCATCTGGAAAAATTGCCATTGGTTTTCATAAATTGTTACCTGAAACCATGGACTACAGATTTACTGAATATGTAGGAAACTAATGACAGTGCCAATCTAAACAATAAGGCCGTTTGGACTGAAAGACAAAGATTTGCAAAACAAACACGCATTGATGTGTCTAGAATGTAAAATACTTATGACTCAGGAAGGTTATTCATTCGTGTCATATTTCATTTTGTTTTGAGAGTCATTCTAATACTTTTGCCGGCCTATTCCAAGTATTTTTTTCCTGGAAAGACATTAGTCCTTAAGTTTGCTTTTCCGATTTTGTACCCGTTCTTTTCATCTGCCAATAAATCTTGGGACCTTGGTTAGTTGTGCAACGGAAAATAAACACAAACAACACTGAGAAGGGACAGATGGTGTGTCTGTTGTAATCCTTAACTAAATCACAGGAATCATTGTAATCATTAAATAAATGACAGAAATCATGCGATATATGTCATGCCATCAGCTTGTATACACACACACACACACAAATCACAATCAGAAATGGACTATAGAGTTAAATTATTTTGCATTGCTTCATTGCTGTATAGGACTAACTCTCCTTCCTTTTTCAGATTATTTATATTTGTGAAATTCCTGAAAAGTATATAGTTCTTGAATGAGAAGCTGGAAGTGGTTTGTTTTTTAGCACCTTGCAATACCAGCCTGCAGCCATCTGCCAGAGCATTGAAGAAGCCTGCATGATTTTGCTATTGAAACTTTTTTCCCCCTGTTTTGTGTGTCACAGACAAATTGCCCTCTCCAGCTGATTTATCTACATTGCACCATCTAACCCTGCCTCGCCACCATCCATGACTATCAAAACATCAGCATGACACATCCAACTAATGACTTAGAGCTAACTACTTGACTCTGCAGACTTGAAACATTGTAAAATATCTTTAAATTATTTTTTGAATGGATTATTTTTTAATTTGCTGGATATTCCAGTCAGGGATTCTATTTATTTCATAAACAAAGGGATCATTTAAAAGCATCATGTCCTGAAATATCATTTTGAACAAAAATGTAAAATATTATTTTTCTATGCAGATTGCACAATCAGCTTAATTTTTTGTAAATTCCTGCGTTACATTCCTGAACTCATCCACCAATGCAAATTCCCCACTAAGTGGCGATTCAAAACTAGAGATAGAGGAACAAACTTGCAGAGTATTTAACAACTGTGCTTCATTCCAATGTTGAGGGCAAGATTCCTGTCCACCTCTGGTTCAAATTATTCCCTCACCAATGGGTCCTAGTGGGGTCTAGGATGACAGGGGGTTGCCATTGGAAAGTGTTTTAAAAGGCAAGCATTGTGGTGAGGTGATTGAGGTGGTTGTTTAGTTTAGGTTAGTTCAGTTTAGAGATAGAGCATAGAAGCAAACTCTTTGGCCCACCAAGTCCACACCGCCCAACGTTCACCCGTACACGATCCAACACACTGGGGACAATTTACAAATGCCAAATGACCGCCAAACTCGCACGTCTTTGGAATGTGGGAGGAAACTGGAGCCCTCGCTGAAAACCCGTGGTCACAGGGAGAATGTACAAATTCCATGCAGATAGCACCCAAAGTCAGGATCCAACCAGAATCTCTGGCACTCTAAGGCAGCAAGTTTACCGCTGCGCCACTGTGAACCAATGGGTTGTGAGTGGTCAGTGTTGTCCGGGAGGTAGTATGGATTCAGAAACTGAAATGCTCTGAGCAAGGGATGTCCTAGGTATCTCTACAGGGCTTACAGCACCATATATGGCACAGATTTTTAAAATAGAGTCATTGAGTTATACAGCGCAGAAATGGGCCTTTTGGTCCAACTTGTCTCTGCCGACCAAGGTGCCTTTGCAAGCAATTGGAATGAGCTCAGAATTCCATTTGCTTGCATTTGGCTCACATCCTTCTAAAACTTTCCTATCCATGAACCAATCCAAATATCTTGTACACAATGTTATTGGATTCGCATTCACCACCTTCTGTCAGCTTGTGCATATACCTACCATCCTCTCTGTGAAAAACCTGTCACTCAAATCCCCTTTAAATCGCTCCTCACCTTAACCCTATTCCTTCTAGTTTTAGACTTCCCTACATTGGGAAACAGACTGTGACTATCCATCTCATCTAAGCTCTCATAATTTTCTGAATGTTTATAAAGATTCCCCCTAAACTTTTTTGCTCCAGAAAAAAAGTCCCAGGCTATCCAGACTGCCCTAAAAACTCAATCCCTCAAGTCCCAACAACAACCTTGTGAATCTACTTTGCACCCTCTCTAACTTAATCATGTACTTCCTACAGTATGGCATCTGGAACCACATACAATATTCTAGCTGCAGTCTCACCAATGTCCGATACAACTGAAACATGGCATCGCAACTCTTATATTTAATGTCCCATCCGATGAAGGCAAGCATGCCAAACGCCCTCTTCACCATTTTGCGTACCTCTGTTGCCACTTTCAGGGTACTATACACGTGTGCCCTACATCACTTTGTTCTCCAACACTCCTCATATTTACTGCATGTCCTGCCCTGGTTTAGCTTCTCATAACGCATCTTGCCTCCTTTTGTCTTTCACATCATGAATGCATTTTCAAGCCAGGTAGCTCTGGTTTGGGTTGAAGGCGGGAAAAATGGCATTAACCTGCATTTTAATGGAAATATAGCCATCAGCAGCCAGCACACCTATAGTCTCTTAGTTGGGTTGGGTGACGGAGGAGGTAAATATATTATTAAGCCCCACCCTCTCCCCCCAAATTACAATTCACCTTCGTGTATTTTTCCCATTGTGGAGGGTGTTAAAATTTGGGTTTAAAGATTGTTATCATTATGCATCATGGTAACAGCATGAACCAAATGTACAATTTGAACTAACCAACTCACTCACTGCTAATTAAATGAAATCTACTCTACAGTAACAGTTGGAACTTAAGGGTTAATAGGTTAACTGGCCTCTTTAAATTGTCCCTAATGTGTGGGTTATGGTTGGAAAAGTGGTATAACATAGAACTAGGATGAATGATGATCGATGGTCGGCATGGACTCGTTGGCCGAAGGGCCTGTTTCCACACTGTATCTCTAAACTTAAGGGTGGCACATTGGTGCAGCGGTAAAGTTGCCTTTCCGCTCCAGAGACCCGGTTTTGATCCTGACTACGGGTGCACTCTGTTCGGAGTTTAAGCATTCCCCATGTGACCACGTGGGTTTTCTCTGGGTGCTCTGATTTCCTCCTAATTTCCAAAGACATGCAGGTCTGTAGGTTCATTAGCTTCTGTAAATTGCCCCTGGTCTGCAGGACATAGAACTAGTGCACCGCTGATCGATGGTTGGCGTGGATTTGGTGGACTGGAGAGTCTGTTTCCACGCTGTATCTCGAAACTAACCTAAAGTTAAGTATCAGTTGGGAAGGTAATTAAACTTTTTGTTTGATGTGCAAATTTAATGCATGTATACTCAAGTAAATGCTGATGCTCAGCCTGGTCTTTATCAAAGGCTGCACTGAATATTCTGCTGACTGCAGACAACTGTGGTGCCAGTTAATACCATTGCCTTCTGCTGCCTTTCACACCAAGACACAGAAAAACAAAAGGACATCCTTTTCTGCTCTGCTTTTAAAGCTGTAGTGCACAGATCCTAGTGTTGAAGCAGACTGAGGTGACAAGATGATGCCAGTTTATTTTATTTTCATTAAAGTAGCACCGATCATATGTAACAATTGTTAGCAACAGAAACAAAGCATCATCAGCATTTCTCACCTTCACAGGTGGACTCGTGAACAGTGCTTTATTTAGAGCCTTTCACAATGCTCCCTGGACAATTTTCCATGATTATTTGCCAAGAATATTTCTGCCTGTTTTTCTATTTCGATTTGCCAAGATGCTGCCTGTCCCGCTGAGTTAGTCCAGCATTTTGTGTCTATCTTCGGTTTAAACCAGCATCTGCAGTTCCTTCCTCGAACACAAAGAGTGCTGGAGATAGACACAAAATGCTGGAGTAACTCAGCAGGACAGGCAGCATCTCTGGAGAGAAGGAATGGGTGACTTTTCGGTTCGAGATTCTTCTTCAGACTGAAGTCAGAGGAGAGGGAGATACAGAGATAAGACAATGGACAATAGACAATAGGTGCAGTAGGCCATTTGGCCCCTTGAGCCAGCACCGCCATTCAATGTGCTCATGGCTGATCATCCACAATCAGTACCCCGTTCCTGACTTCTCCCCATATCCCTTCTCCGCTATCTTTAAGAGCTCTGTCTTGTGCTCTCTTGAAAGTATCCAGAGAATCAGCACCCACCGCCCTAAGGCAGAGAATTCCACAGACTCACAACTGTCTGTGTGAAAACGTTTTTCCTCATCTCCGTTCTAAATGGCTTACCCCTTATTCTTAAACTGTGGCTCCTGGTTCTGGACTCCCCCAACATCGGGGACATGTTTCCTGCCTCTAGCGTGTACAAACTCTTAATAATCTTATATGTTTCAATTAGATCCCCTCTCATCCTAAATTCCAGAGTATACAGGTCCAGCCACTCCATTCTATCAACATATGACAGTCCCGCCATCCCGGGAATTAACCTGGTGAACCTGCGCTGTACTCCCATAATAGCAAGAATGTCCTTCTTCATATTGGGAGACCAAAACTGTACTCAATACTCCAGGTGTGGTCTCACTGGGGCCCTGTACAACTACAGAAGGACCTCTTTGCTCCTATACTCAACTCCTCTTGTTATGAAGGCCAACATGCCATTTGCTTTCTTCAATGCCTGCTGTACCTGCATGCTTACTTTCATTGACTGATGAACAAGGACCCGCAGATTCCGTTGTACTTCCTTTTTCCCCAACTTGACTCCATTTAGATAATAATCTGCCTTCCTGTTTTTGCCACCAAAGTGGATAACCTCACATTTATCCACATTAAACTGCGTCTGCCATTCATCTGCCCACTCACGCAACCTGTCCAAGTCACCCTGCATTCTCTTCACAGTTCACACTGCCACCCAGGAAGTATAAGGTGTGAAAATAGGACAAAGGCAATATAGATCAAGGAAAAATCCATTCCCTTTGTCACATTTTCCTTGATCTCCATTCCCTGTGTTCTATTTTCACCTTACACTCCCTTATAGATGAATGATTTATGTTTTTGTGTGTTGTCTGAGTCTATGTACCTGTGATGCTGCTGCAAGTTTTTCATTGCACTTGTAACTCACTAGACTTGCATGTGAAAAGGAACTTGACTTAATGGGCATGTAAGAGCTGTAATAGGTCACAAAGAAATGTGGGGAATTGGGATTATCCCGAGAGCAATCACAGACTTGCTGAAGTCCAACTTTGCTGTAAGGAAATATGAAATTATGTAATTGTTTAAGATGGCAGGGTCACAAGTAAAAATAAATAAATAAACCATAGTGAGATCCTCTTTAAAAACAAAATCCCATTGCTAGCATGTTACCAGAAATAATCAATCAGGTAAATAGCATAAATGAGTTCAATAGATCGATGGATTGAATCAAACATTGTGAGGACAAGTGGCGAGATTAATCCAGAAAATAACAGACATGTTTAACTCACAAACCCATTATCCCAGAGCAGTCCATCTGCTCTATTTTAAAATGTCATCAAATTTAGTTTCATTGACTCTATTACAGAGATTACTGTATTTTTTGAGGCAGATTAAAATCATAGATTTACGTTAATGTATTAAAATGTGTCTCAAATATTTCACAAAGCAAGGATTGACCTATTTGGGTTAGTTCACACATCCGTGACAAAGGATTTCAGCCAATCTGCAATGTCAGCATGAAACCTGGAAATAAAATCTAGTTTCGACAATGGACTAAAGTAGTAACATGTTAATTATTAACTAAATTTCATTTTAAGTGCAGGGAGCAGTTGAGTCAGACGATTGTCAGCTGAAGGAAGATATGTGGCTTCAGTGAACTGGAGTTAAGAATGGAGAACTATTAGCTATGAAGTGAATAAATGGCTATTGCTGCTGCTGTCATTCTCAGATGTATTGTGGTTAAACTAATTGGCATTAATCCTTTATGCTATAAAATGCAATGGTTTAGAGTTTAAAGTTTAAACATGCAGCGGGTAAAACATCCCTGTAGTCTACAACGACCATTAATCCCTACACGCTAGTTCAATGTTACCCCAATTTTGCATCATGCACGCTAGGGCCAGTTTACAGAAACAAATTAACCAGACAAACTTGCATGTCTTTGAGATGTGTGAGAGTACCAGAGCACCCAGAGAATATCCACTTGGTCACGGGGAGAACATACAAACTACGCACGGACAGCTCCTGTAGTCAAGAATGAACTCTGGCGCTGAGGCAGCAGTTCCACCAGCTGAGCCACTGTGTCGCCCAGTAACTGTGGTCTTTTAGAATGGCAGTATCCTGATAGTCCTTTGATAAAATTCTCGAAACAATGGCCACAACGTTTCATTAGTTACAATGAAAGAAGTTCAATTAAAAAAAGATAAACTGGATGTTTATGGTATTTCAGTACGAAAATCTATCACAAGATTTGATAAAAAGGGAGGATCAAATTGGTGCTGATTTAGGACACCAGTACACCTGACCTGAATATTTCTAGCCAAAAGAGGAAAATCAGTTGGCCAAAATAGGAAAATCAAAACAGGAAATGAGATCACCATCCTGCGTACTACCTGAAAAATATAAATCTATAGTTCAGTTTAGTTTAGACATACAGCGAAAAAACAGGCCCTTCGGCCAACTGAGTCCGTACCAACCAGCAGTCCCCACACATTAACACCATCCTACACATACTAGGGAGAAATTAATTTATACCAAGCCAATTAACCGACAAACCTGTGGGAAGAAACTGAAGGTCTCTGAGGAAACCCACGTGGTCACAGGGAGAATGTGCAAATTCCGTAAAGAAAGCACCCATAGTTCGGATCGAACCCATGTCACTGGCGCTGAATGCGCTATAAGGCAGCAACTCTACTGCACCACCATGCCATCCAATAGACAAACAAACAAGGGATCCAAAGAGACACAAAATGAGGCAATTCAGAATCTCGATCAGGTAATGATAGAATACTGGCTTCTTCGCTTGCATACATTGCTATGTTCAAAATATTTACTAATTTTAGTTCATTCCAAATGCTCCGAAAAAACATGGCATAGTGGCACAACAGTAGTGTTGCTGCCTCACAGCGCCAGAGACCCGGGTTAAATCCTGACTATGGGTGCTATCTGTACTGAGTTTGTAGGTTCTTCCTGTGACTGCGTAGGTTTTCTCCAGGTGGTTGGTTTTCTCCCACATTTCAAAGATGTGTAGGTTAATTTGCTGCTGTAAATTGACCTTGGGGTGTAGGATGCAAAATTGGGATAGCATAGAACCAGGTGATTGTTGGTCGGCACGGACTTGGTGGGCCCAAGGGCCTGTTTCCATACTGTGGCACTAAAACTATAAGTAAACTGTTCAAAAAGTCACAAACAGATTAATTCAATCGTATAAAGTTAATTTTGATGTTACCACTTAAACAATTTCAACTTAAGATATATTAAGACTTTTAACTGTTAAGTAAATTGACTTTAATTAGAAAATTTACAATCAGAAAAACTGATTTCGTTATTAGAAATTAATTCTGATAAGTAATTTATGATGAAAGGATTTGAGAGTCTGATCATATATCGATACAATAGGATGGAACTTTATTTATCATCGGAGGGAAATTGGTCTGCCAACAGTCTTAACACACAAGATACACAGGACTGTCAACATTGGGTGAGAGTTGAGAGTGAGAAATTGCGAGGGAGTGTAGAGACCAAGCCCGAGGGAGCGTAGCAACAAAGCCCGAGGGAGCGTAGCGACCAAGGTGAGGAGGGTGCGGGAGGGGGATGTCCCCCCTCCTACGGTAGGGAGCTTTTGCATTTTTCAGCTTGAAATTGTGTAATCTGGTGCATACTGTAGCGAGTCTTTTAACTTACACTTGAATGCAACATTTATGATTTAAATTGGATTAGGTATGAATAAGGTTAGGCTAAATTACTTTTCTAAATACATTCCACAGTAGAGCCAGGCTCTGATCAACAGGTGCAGCACATGAATGACCTTAGTATATTCATGTATGGAAATCAGATTATAATTCGTGCTGTTATATATATATATATATATATATATATATATATATATATAGAGAGAGAGAGAGAGAGAGAGAGAGAGAGACAGAGAGAGAGAAAATAGAAACAAGGCAAAAGGAATTGGACTTCCATCACTGTTCTGCACAAATAAATTAATCAACCTTACGCTTTGACTATAGAAACAAGACAAAAATAATGGCACATATTCAACCAAGTATAAGGTTCAATTAAATTAAGATATATTTGTAGAACATATATATGGAAACAGGCCCTTCGGCCCATCAAGTCCACACTGACCATCAATCTACCATACACCAGTTCTATCCTACACGCCAGGGACAATTTACAGGAGCCAATTAACCTACAAACCTGCACTTCTTTCGGATGTGGGAGAAACCGGGATATCCAGAGAAAACCCATGTGGTCATAGGGAGAATGTACAAATTCTGTATGGGCAGCAGCCGTAGTCAGGATCAAATCTGGGTCCGTGGTGCTGTAAGTAGCAATGTTACAAAATTTTGAGATTTTAAAAATCAAGTCTGCAATTTATCCCATCAGATAAAGCATAAAAAGAAGTTTAATTTGACACCTAATTCACTTTCATATCTCAAGTATTAAAAAAGTTATGGCTATTTTCATACTCGGAAATTAACATCTTGTTCCCTATTGATTTTCTATGGACATAACAAAAAAGCTGTGATCGTGGACAGTCAAAAACCCATAACTTTCTTAAAAATTAAGAGAACTGAATGAAATTTTCAGTTATCATAGATTGAAGCATTCTGCAACAAATATAAAACAATCTTACTTGGATGACCTGAAATTAAAGCATATAATTAGTTAGTTACCCAATTGTAGCTAATTCCAAACTTCAATTACTGGATCTAAACATCTATCCATTTCTTAAGAAAAGATTAACATTTTTAAATAGCCTAAGTGTCCAAATAACATTCACAAAGAATTCTCAATAAAACATGATTTTTAAATCTCATTTACATTAATTTATAGGCCAAATGGAAGGAATTTAGTGTTCAATTGCCGTAAATTAATGGCCATTTAAATCAGTTTTCGAGTGGGATCCTGTGGAACGCGCTGGTTTAGAACATTCCCATTGCAGTAGATTTGTGCCCCAAATGCCCAGAAAAATACTGCGGGATTTAATGGGGCCCCAAATTAGCTACTCGCAACATAAAGGGATCTTAAGAAGCGCTTTTTAATGTAAAAATAAACAACCTACCTTCCGTTGTCCCCTGTATGAGATCCGGCCGTGGTCTGCGGTCGCGGGTTTGGAGGATAATGTTTAAACTACTATAATAATTAAATAAATCCGCCAAATGTAAAAATAGCTCCAGCGAACAAACCTCACAGCGATTTCTCGTCAGCAACTAAGTAGGCTGGACAAGCTCGATTTGAACAGCCTAGAGAAAATCGCGTTTTAAACCCGCCCCCCTCTCAATGGTGCCAAAATCGCACACATGGGCTTGGACAGATCTGCAGCGACACTTAAGGTAGGTTTTGCAACATACCTAATGTAAGGCAGCAACTCTACCGCTGCGCCACCGTGCCACCCCATTAAATTATTTTTTCTGTAATATATTTATTATGGTGTCGCGTCAATAAAGATGAACACATGATTCTGATTTCTGCCTTTAGTTGGATAACACAAATCTCCAGTCATTGTGTTTTACATCTATATGGCTGGTTTTCAACCTCTTTAGTCTGAAGGTCACAACCCGAAACATCACCATGGGATATGGACAGAGCGGTCGTCGGACACAGAGCCGCCGGAGGTGAGGGTGGGAGGTGTGAGCCTCAGGTGTGAGCCTCAGGGGTCGGTGCTGGGACCACCGCCGTGTCTCACCTATCACACCATCTGCATGGGAATACTTTTTTCCCCTAAATCATCCCGCGGGCCTGATTGAACCCCTTTGTGGGCCGGATGCGGCCCACGGGCCGGTAGTTTGACACCCCTGCTTTAAACCATTGCCCTCTAGTTCTTGAATAACATATCCTGGGGAAAAGACTATGCATTCACCTTATATTTTCCTCTCATGGTTTTTACTTACCTCTAAAATATTTTTTGCTTTATTTTGAATTTCCAGCACCTGCAGATTTTGGTTCCATGAATGTCAAATGGAATCATTAGTACTGTAGTTACATTGTCATTTTAAATAGTGTGATGGGCTAAAGCCAATCAAATTGCTCGTTCTTTACGGGAAACCCGCCGACAGAAAATTATTCTCATTGGTGAGTGTGGAGGAGATCTGGAAGCCCTGGGCGAATTGAATTGTTTTGTGACTCTAATTAATTAATCAATAGCTATTTTTTAAAAGAGGTATTTTGAGCGTGAGAAATTCTGTGATTAGCGTAAGAGCGTGATAATTTCGTGAAATGCGTGAGTCTCACGCTCAATGTGTGAGAGTTGGCAGCCCTGAGATACATGAAACATGAAATTAAAGTGACGAGTGGAATGTCCAGGATTGGGGATGTGCAAACATTGGGGAGGAGTGGGGGGGGGGGGCATTAACATGATGTGGATTCCATCATATATCAAATATCTATGCATTCCATATGATGATATTTCAGTTTCTGGTTTACTATGCATTAGCACAAATGATGACTGACAACAGTAGCTAGACTTCTCTGAACATCAAGGAAATATTTTTATCAACCACTAATAATCCTTTTTAGATATCAATGCAGTGGAAGAGTGGAACATTTAATCAGTGTACTATTGTGAATACCAAAAGTATTGAGATATTTCAGCATATTCCTTATTTTGATTCTCCAGCCACGAGAACCAAACCAGTTTTTGGTCTCATCCCAAATACCATGGTTAACAGAGCAGAACTTATATTCCACCGGGATGTAGAATTGCAGTTCCGTTAATAAATCAAACATAATAATCCTCTTTGGACATTTGGTTCCGATGACTGTTACAGCCACATAACACCATTCCATAAATAAATACACTTGACAAGCTATCATGGGAATCAGGTCACCATGGGAATGAAGCAACGAGAAATCAGACTTATTACAGAGCAACCTCAGCTCTGGCAATGTTTCTCAGAAATCATAAGTCACAGGTGTATACAAAATGTGCACGTGCTCCTTCAAATTTGTCCATAAAATCCACCTCAATTCATGTGAATATTAATGTTTCATAAACTCCTGCTTTCTCTTAGCTTCCTGCTGATGCTGATGGTTTAGAGCTGGATTGCGTCGAGTTACAGTTGGTGAAAAGGTAGAACTAAATCTCCTAGAACTTTGCCGAGACATTTATTCATATTTGGTGTTGCTGGAAATATTAGCCTCTGTTAGCAATTCATCATTGGATGCTGGGGGTGTGGGTTGTGTGGGGGGGTGGCGGGAAGAGAGCTCGGTGAAAAGACGGGGGTTGTGGGGGAGAGGGTGGTATCACGGGGGAGGGGGCAGGAGCCAGCATGGGGGACCAGAGGGGAAGGGTCTGGAGCTGACGTTGCGATGGGGACTCACAGCGGGTGTTGGTCGTTCTCCTCCGACGGGATCAGAGTCTCCGCTTTCCATTTGGCGACATCTCTGACGCTGGGCTGGGCTGGATCTCCGACGCTGGGCTGGGTCTCTGATGCTAGGCTGGGTTTCGGACCCAATCTCCCTCCAGAAATTGTGGCCGGTTGGAGATGTCCGCCGGCCATCCAGAGCCTCCCTTAGCTCCAGTAAAGGCGCGATGGCGCAGGAAGGAGCGGACCGTCCCGCGGAGTGACAGGAGAAAAGACCAATCCACGCGACGCTGAACGGCAAGAGAGGAGATCAATCTGCGCACGCGCGGTTTATAAGATTTTTTCAAACCTCACTGACTTTTACATTAGACCACCGATCGGAACAAAATGGTGCAATCACAGCTCAGGAGAACGGAGAGTAAGCTGGCAAAAAATCGTGCCGCTATCGTGTACCGTTTTGGCGCAAATAGAAAGACCGCGCAAACCAGAAGATAACAAGATCAGAGCTTTAGTTATGTGTAGATTGTCCAAGTGTCATGGCACAGAAGGCTATGAGCTGAGAGCACTGAAAAATGGAATTGCAAAGATAGGTATCTGAAGGTAGAATGGGCAGAGTGGGCCTGCTAACTGTTGGAAAACTCTGAGATGGCTCAGAGATGGGAATGAATGACATTGATGTGCCCTAGAGAAGCAGAAAAGCCAACATTAGAGCAGCGGGTAGAGGGAACAAGGCTTGTTACAACAATATCTCTATAAACATTAATTATTATAATGCAAAAGATTATCTTTTTTTAAAGGTTAATCTCAGTGAAATCCTCTTATGACTTTAATGCAGAAATGTTTCAAATTAAATGAGGTGCAGTTCTTCCAGTTTGAGTATGAACGGAGAGACTTTCCGTGAATTCTTGGTTTGGACATCCCCGACCTACCCAAAGACTTTTCCCTGCAACCACAGGAGATGCAACCCCTATTCCTACCCCTCCCTCCTTACCTCCATTTGGGGACCCAAAAGCCCTTTTCAAGTGAGACAAGGAATAACTTGCTTCTCCTCCATACTCTTCTACAGCATCCACTGCTCTCACTGTGCCCTTCCACAGCACTGAGAGCAAGCTTAGACTGCTTCAGCGTATACATGTGTCCTGCCCACCAGCCGTGCCGGAGTTCCCGGTTGCAAGCTACTTTAAATCCCTCTTCCCATTCCTGTCCTGACTTGTCTGCCCTCTGCCTCCTCCACTGCCAGAGTGAGGCTACAGCACGACATATTCCTCTTCATCTCCTTTTCATCAACCGAGTCCCCCCCCTCCCACTCATGCAGACTTGACTTTCCACTCCTCCTACACTCCTCCCTGTCACCCACCATCCTTCCCATCGGTTCTACATTTCACTTGCGTTTTTCCTTCCTTATCAGATTCCACAATCAGCACCCTTTTTGTCTTCTCCACTTATCACCTGCAGACTTAGTTATTATCTTCACCCATCTCACCCCCACCTGAATCATCTGCCAATCAGTTCCTCTTCACCTGCATACACCTATCACTTGATAGTTAGTGCCCCAACCCTTACCCTACCAACCATCTCCCCCCTTTTCCATCAGACTGAAGAATGGTCCTTGACTAAAAACATTGTCTGTCCAATTCCCTCCACAGATGCTGCCTAACCCGTTAAATTACTCCTGCAGTTTGTTTTTCATTCAGAATTCCAACATATGTTGTCTCTTGCGCCTCCATATAGTTGTGAATAATGAGATAATTAGAGATTATACTAAAGTCCTTGGAAATTTTCTATTAAGAGTAAAATAAACACTTTATTTTTTACCATTAAATACTCAATATTAAATATTTGGCTTTCCATGATTTATTTGGCTTTCAAGGACACAAGTGTAACTATTTTGGCTTCGATATTTTGTATTTATTTTCAGAACATTTTCTCAGTTGAGCTGGATTTCTTTATTGTAGCCACAAAGCACAGAAATAATCCATTTTAACCATTGCGTCAACTCTTCATATACCAGTTTTCCAAGTCACTGCTCATTCCCCAAAGCCCAACATTATTTGGGCGGCACGGTGGTGCAGTGGTAGAGTTGCTGCCTGACAGCGAATGCAGTGCCGGGTACTGTCTGTACGTTCTCCCCGTGACCTGCGTGGGTTTTCTCCGCGATCTTCGGTTTCCTCCCACACTCCAAAGAAGTACAGGTATGTAGGTTAATTGGCTTGATAAATGTAAAAATTGTCCCTAGTGCGTAATAGGATAGTGTTAATGTGCGAGGATCACTGGTCGGCGCGGACCCGGTGGGCCGAAAGGGCATGTTTCATTGCTGTATCTCTAAACTAACTAAACAATTTTTCTACATTTTAAGTACGTATCAAGTTCAACTTTGAAAGTTGCTGCTGTATCTGCTTCTACCACCTTTTCAAGCAATATTTCCAAGATTATATTATTACCTCAGTGGGGAAGAGAATTTGTCCAAATGGCTCTTTAAATTTGCATTCTCTGATTACTGCCAGTGGAAATAGATTCTCTTTACTTAATCTACCGGAACTCCTTCTAATCATGTACTTACTCTTCTATTAAATATCACATAAATATTCATTGCTCAATGGAGAGCAATTCCAGCTTGATTATTTCCACGGAAGAAATTTCAGAAGTAATATTTCAACCATTCTCCTCAGAGCACCTGCCCCCATGAGCTTCCTGTTGACAGCCTCCTTATTTGACTCTTCCATCCCACTCTTGTTGCAGTAGTACACAATGTTGGTAAGACCACATTTAGAGTATTGTATGCAGTAGTGGGCACCATGTTATAGGAAAGATGTTGTTAAGTCGGAAATGGTGCAAAAAAGATTTATAAGGATGTTGCTGGGACTGTAGGGTTTGAGTTATAGGGAGAGGTTGAGCAGGCTAGGACTCTATTCCCTGGAGTGCGGGAGGACTAGGGGGGGGATATTCTCGAGGTGTATAAAACCATGAAAGGAATAGATCGAGTGGACGCAGAGAGTCTCTTGCCCAGAGTGGGGGAAACGAGAACCAGAGGGCATAGGTTTAAGATGAGGAGAAAGATTTTAAAGAAAGCAGAGGGGTAACTTTTTCACGCAAAGGGTGGTGGGTGTATGGAACAAACTGCCGGAGGAGGTAGTTGAGGCAGGGACTATTGCAATGTTTAAGAAGTAATTAGACAGGTACATACTGTACAGATAGGACAGGTATAAGGATTAGGGCCAAACACTGGAAAGTGGGACCAGTGTAGATGAGACATGTTGATCAGTATGGGTATATCAGGCCCAAGGGTGCATTTCTATATAATGTGACTATGACTCTTACTCTGACCTATCATAAAGATGCAACACCTGTCCCTTTCATTCTGATTGCACTTTGACATATTCTGAATGGATTTCCTTCAACTTAAATCTCAAGTTAATGACAAAAACCATAAAGAAGTGTCTTCCAAATAGCATTTCCTCTCGATCCAGATTACCCGTTTTATCTCAGTTATATGGGTTCAGAGGAGACTATCAAGGCCAATGCAGGAGCTGCAGAAAGTCCCATGGATAGGATAGGAGGTGGCTAACAATGGATGGGTAGTTTGCGAGGGCAATGCTCCGGTCACTACTTGTGCAGGATATCTGTGTGCATAACCACCAGGTTTTCAACACGCTCACGCTCGTTCTAAGCTTTGAATGATCATCAGGCAGACTTTCAATAGGCAGTGAGGATGTTGAACTTCAAGGAATCTTAAAAAATGAAGTAAAATATCTTCCAACAGTTGGGGAGCAAATACTGCAATAACTGAGTATTTTTGTGGGGGGGGGGGGGGGGTCCGATCTTTTGACATAGTTCCAAAGAAAAAGGCTTTTTTTTTTAATCCCCCACTAGTAAGTTTCCAGCCATGTCCTGCACCAACATGGTTTTTAACCTTAGTGGTAAATTCTCCAACGTTGATCCTCTGCAGTTTGTGTGTAGACTTCGATGTGGCACACACTGGCTTCATGCAATACCTCTGTCATCACATAGTACGCTGGGATCTAATCCTGAATCTATTCTTAACCCTTCCATTATGTTCAGAGGCTTCTTCTCCTGCACGGTTACCTCTGGTGTTTCACCCATCATCTACCAGCTTCTATCTCATCCTGGCCCCTTTCAGTATTGATGCAAGGTCTACAAATCTGGCGCTGGTAAAGTTATGAAGGAACTCATTAGAGTCCTGATGGTCCCTCCCCGTCGTCGTGTCCCTCCATGTTCTTGGCAGCCCCCGCTGACCATGTCCCTCTAAATCCTCACTCAACAATCATCCTTCACAATTTCTGTCACCTGCAACAATATTCCATCATAAGATACATTCTCCCCTCCCCTTTCAGCATTCTGAAGGGAGGGCTCCCTTTGAAACGCCCTGGTTTCCACCAGCCACACCCCTTCTCAGCACTTTCTTCATGCAAGAAGTATAATACTTGTCCTTTTATCTTCTCCCTTCCCATCGTCCAGGCGCCAAAACAGACCTTCCAGGTGCAACAGCAATTCACCTCAGTGTTCACAATACAGTCCTCTCTGCATTGTCAGCAGGGACAGCCAGAGGTTTCCTGCTGCATGCCATTCTAATCTTCCAACATATTTTAATCCCTAATCATCTGTGCGTTCCTAGCACTGCTATAAAAAAAACTCTACGATAAGCTTGGAGAATAGCAGTACATCTGTTCTCCGAGCACACTACAGCCATCTGGACTCCATATCAATTGCCACAACTTCACTTTCTGTTCATATCATAACTGCCAACTTGAGTTGAGTTTAGTTTATTGTCACATGTACCAAGGTACAGTGAAAAACTTTTGTTGCGGGCTAACCAGTCAGCGGAAAGTCAATACATGATTAAATAACCATCCACAGTTACATGATAAAGGAAATAACGTGAATAAAGTTTAGTGTAAGATAAAGTCCACTAAGGTCCCATCAAAGATAGTCCGAGGGTCTCCAATGAGGTAGATAGATCTTCTGCAGGTTATCCATCTGTTACATTAGTTTGTTTTTCTCTCTCCACTCTGCTGACATGATCTGCTGAGCACTTCATAGAACTCTGCATTTTGCAACTTTTGTGTTCCATTATTTTCTCTCTTTCTCTAAATGCCATTATTAACCTATCGACTAAATGACTTTAACACAAATAAGCACCAGCCACATGGAAGCAACAGATCACATGCTTCCAAACATTAATGGCAGAGCAAACCTTGAGTATGATCCTAATGACTGGACTACTCTGGAGAAGTCTTGCAGGACTCAGGAGTGCATATGGTCCATGGACGTGCGGTCAGGGGAGGCAGGGGAGGCAGAGGCTCACCTGTCATACTCCCAATGAAAATAGCTGTTAAGAAAAGTAAAGAAAAATAATAATAAAATAAAATAAATATAAAGATTTTTTTACTGATCTGTTATAAATGTCATTTCTATATGAATCTAATCATTTTTTATAGTCCAAATCGCCAAATTTGTGCAGCTCCGCTGCAAATACAGGGAGAGATAAGAGTCCGAGGGTCTCCAATGAGGTAGATAGTTCTTCTGCAGGTTATCCATCTGTTACATTAGTTTGTTTTTCTCAGACCAGAGGTGGGGGTCTGTGCATTTATGTAAATAAAGCATGGTGCACAGACTCCACCATCATCGAGAGTCACTGCTCAGCTAACCTTGAGTTCCTCTTGGTTAGATGCAGACCGTTCTATCTGCCCAGAGAGTTCACCTCCACTGTTGTGACTGCAGCATATATCCCTCCTGATGCTAATGCCAAGCTTGCAATGAAAGAGCTGCATACTTCCATTAGCAATCAACAGACGCACAACCCCGAGGCAGCCTTCATTGTTGCGGGTGACTTCAATCACTCTAACCTGAAGACTGTACTCCCCAAATTCCACCAACATGTCTCCTTCCCCACTAGAGTAGACAAGACACTGGACAAAGTCTACACCAACATGGCTGAAGCTTACAAAGCCATCCCCCTCCCCCACCTTGGTCAGTCTGATCATGTCTCATTGTTCCTGCTCCCTAAGTACTCCCCACTCATCAGACGGGTTAAACCAACTGTGAGGACAGTTAAAGTCTGGTCAGAGGAAGCGGACTTCACACTTCAGCAGTGTTTTGGAAACACTGACTGGAAGGCGTTTGCAGCCCAGGCCACCCTTGACTCCCACACGGACATTGATTCCTACACATCCTTTATTCTGGACTTTATAAACTCCACCATCAATAGTGTCACCTCCCTCAAACAGGTGACCATATTCCCGAATCAGAAGCCATGAATGAACAGCGAGGTCAGGCTATTGCTGAAAGCACGGGACACCGCTTTCAGGTCAGGCGATGCTCGAGCCTACAGCTCATCCAGGGCTAACCTGAAGAGGGGCATCAAGAAGGCCAAGCACTGCCATAAGCTCAGGATTGAGGAGCACTTCAACAACAACTCCGACCCCCGACGCATGTGGCAAGGCATCCAGGCCATCACGGACTATAGACCCACCAACACCACCCCCACATCCAGCGACGCCTCCTTCCTTGAGGAGCTTAATCACTTCTATGGCTGCTTTGACAGGGACAATCTAGAGACAGCCATCAAGGCTGTGCTCCCTGCCGATCACCAACCCCTCACACTCACCCCCTACGACGTATACGTGGCACTGAGTAGGACTAATGCACGTAAGGCTGCTGGCCCTGACGGCATCCCCGGGCGCGTGCTCAGGGCCTGTGCTGCGCAGCTGACAGACGTCTGGACTGACATCTTCAACCTGTCACTTGCCCAAGCAGTTGTCCCCACGTGCCTTAAAACCACCTCCATCGTGCCAGTGCCAAAACACTCCACTGCGGCAAGCCTCAACGACTTCCGCCCAGTTGCACTTACCCCCATCATCACCAAGTGCTTCGAGAGGCTGGTCCTGGCACACCTCAAAAGCTGCCTACCCCCCACACTGGATCCCTATCAGTTTGCCTACCGCAAGAACAGGAGTACGGAGGATGCCATCTCAACGGCACTTCACTCCGCCCTCTCCCACCTCGACAACAGAGACACTTACGTAAGAATGCTTTTCATCGATTACAGCTCAGCATTCAACACCATTATACCATCTAAACTGATCACCAAACTCGGTAACCTGGGCATCGATCCCTCCCTCTGCAATTGGATACTGGACTTTCTAACCAACAGACCACAGTCTGTTAGGTTAGACAAGCACACCTCTTCAACCCTCACCCTGAACACCGGCGTTCCACAGGGCTGTGTGCTGAGCCCCCTTCTCTACTCCCTCTTCACCTATGACTGCACACCTGTACATGGCACTAACACCATCATCAAGTATGCAGATGATACAATGGTAATTGGCCTCATCAGCAACAACGATGAGTAGGCCTACAGGGAGGAGGTCCAGCACTTAGCAGCATGGTGCGCTGACAACAACCTGGCCCTTAACTCCAAGAAGACCAAGGAGCTCATTGTAGACTTCAGGAAGTCCAGGGGCGGCACGCACACCCCCATCCACATTAACGGGACGGAGGTGGAACGTGTTTCTAGCTTCAGGTTCCTGGGTGTTAACATCTCCGATGACCTCTCTTGGACCCACAATACCTCAACTCTGATCAAGAAGGCTCACCAGCGTCTCTTCTTCCTGAGGAGACTAAAGAAGGTCCATCTGTCTCCTCAGATCCTGGTGAACTTCTACCGCTGCACCATCGAGAGCATCCTTACCAACTGTATCACAGTATGGTATGGCAACTGCTCTATCTCCGACCGGAAAGCATTGCAGAGGGTGGTGAAAATTGCCCAACGCATCACCTGTTCCTCGCTCCCCTCCATTGAGTCTGTCCAAAGCAAGCGTTGTCTGCAGAGGGCGCTCAGCATCGCCAAGGACTGCTCTCACCCCAACCATGGACTGTTTACCCTCCTACCATCCGGGAGGCGCTACAGGTCTCTCCGTTGCCAGACCAGCAGGTCCAGGAACAGCTTCTTCCCGGCGGCTGTCACTCTACTCAACAACGTACCTCGGTGACTGCCAATCACCCCCCCCCCCCACCGGACACTCCTCCCACAGGAAAAACACTATGTCTGTATATATGCTAATATAAATATTTATTCAAATCATATGCTATGTCGCTCTTCCAGGGAGATGCTAAATGCATTTCGTTGTCTCTGTACTGTACACGGACAATGACAATTAAAGTTGAATCTGAATCTGAATCTGAATCTGAGGTGAGGCAGCGATGAGCTGAGCCTCCCCTCTGATTGCACAACCCCTCAGAAACTGGATGGAGCGCGGGCAATAAGCGTGTGCCTGTTACTATCTCTATGTATGTCACCAATGTAATGTTTGTAAACCCCTTCATTACATGTCCTCATCTTCCATAATCCAGGTGGCTTATTTCACATAAATATATTAAATTTGTGCTCGCTGGTCTCATCATAAAACTGCAATGAAAAAGCTCCAGCGGAGGCAGCGATCACATCTGCCTCACAAGGGGGCATGTCTTGAGCCCAATGGAGGAAGAGTGAGCGTCAATTACGTAGGCTCAGCCCATGTAATTGACGCTGCCTCGCTCTCCCTCCACGTTAGCTAGCTTCAGCAGCGGCGGCACAGCACTGGATTCCACCGCAGGCGGCGCTGACTTTCCAGCCGCGGGCGGCGCTGACTTTAACATCACGGGGGTCGCCAGCATTGAATCTCGGCCCAGCTCGGTCTCCGGTAGGGAAGTCGTTGATTCGGAGGCTCTGGGCTGTAGCGGCGACTGCAGTGGCCTCAATAGGCCCCGACCACAGTTGAACAGAGGAAGAGGAACTTTCAAAGTTCAGTCCTCTTCCTCTGTTCACCCGTGGTCGGGGTCTGTTCAACTTTGGTGCCTTCCCTCACAGTGGGAAACGGTGATTCCGCTGTGGGGGGATGTTTTTATGTTTAATGTTAAATTCTAAAGTGTTAACATAGATACATAGAAAATAGGTGCAGGAGGAGGCCATTCGGCCCTTCGAGCCATTCATTGTGATCATGGCTGATCATCCCCAATCAATCACCCTTGCCTGCTTCTCCCCATATCCCTTGATTCCACCAACCCCTAGAGCTCTATCTAACTCTCTCTTAAATCCATCCAGTGATTTGGCCTCCACTGCCCTCTGTGGCAGGGAATTCCACAAATTCACAACTCTCTGGGTGAAATCGTTTTTTCTCACCTCAGTCTTAAATGGCCTACCCTTTATTCTAAGACTGTGGCCCCTGGTTCTAGACTCGCCCAACATTGGGAACATTTTTCCTGCATCTAGCTTGTCCAGTCCTTTTATAATTGTATACGTTTCTATAAGATTCCCCCTCATCCTTCTAAACTCCAGTGAATACAAGCCTAATCTTTTCAATCTTTCCTCATATGACAGTCCTGCCATCCCAGGGATCAAGATGCACAGACTCACCATCAGAAGATGATAGCTCTTGCCAAAAGCACAATGACAAGTAAAGGAGCTGGAGAATGAAGAGAAAGAAGGGCATCCATTCTAGCTGACAACCAAGCCAGGGACCTTCTTTTTCCTTCAAACTCGATCCCACAACTTGTATTCTCCTGATAAGTAACACTGCAGTACCACTTCTCCAAAGCAAAACTTAGATCCCCAGTAAAATCAATTTTCCAGTCCCTATTTCACATGCAAAGCATTCTAATTAGAGTGTAAAACATCCACATAAGTTGTTTTGTAAAGTGGTTGGACTCAATTGGAGGCTTCGTCCCATCATGCCATTTTTTTAGCTGGGCTGCATTGAAGGTCTAAAGGACTTGTAAAGAGCATTCTTCTCAATCAGAATTTTCCACACAGCCCAGTGACTCCAAATCAGCTTGACTCACTGAGCGCCTGTGATAACTGGACCTGGGTTCAATCCTTTCCTTGGTTGCTCCTCGTATGAAGTTTACGTAGGTATGTTACAATACTTACCTTCAGCGGCGCTGCAATTCTGCCACTGGCCGTGTGCGCGATTTTGGCGCGTTTGAGGGGGGGGGGGGGGTGGGGTTAAAACGCGGTTTTCTCCGACCTGGTCCTGGATTATATTTTGTTGGAGTGCAAGCTTTTGCTGAAGAATTGTTCCGACGGCCGTTCTGTGTGTTTTTTCCCGACAAGTTAATCACTGGAGTGAATTTAAAATCAGCTTCTGAAGCCGTCAACGCCGACAACAGGGACGGATTTTACGTAGGGGACAGGTAAAAGAAAGTAGTTTATTTTTATGTATAAAAGTGTTTCTTAAGATGCATTTAATTCACATTTTAAGTTGCGAAACGGTGATTTTTTTCCCCGTACAAACCAGCAGTGTTTTTGCTGCCGATATGGGGTCTAAATCACTGCAACCGCAACGTTCCAATTGATCGCGTTCCAGAAAAACCCACTCGCAAGCTGATTTAAATGGCCATTAATTTACAGGTATTAAACATTAAATTCCTTCCATTTGGCCTATAAACCCATGACAATGAGATAAAAATTATGTTATATTGTGAATTCTTGTGTGAATGGTATTTGGACACTTAGGCTATTTAAAAATGTTAATCTATTCTTAAGAAATGGATAGATGTTTAGATCTAGTAATTGAATTTTGTAATTAGTTACAATTATCTAAGTAATCTAAGTAAGATTGTTTCATATTTGTCTGAACATTTCTTTCAGTTCTCTTAATTTTTAAGAAAGTTATGGGCCTTTGACTCTTCTCAATCACAGCTTTTGTGTTAAGTCAATGAAAAAGCAATAGGATAATAATACAATAATTTAATAGAAAAAAATTAATATTAAAATTTTGGAAAGGCCCTACAACCCCCACAATTAAAATGTGGATTACGGAAATGTCGGAGACCCTATACTTAGAAAGAATTAGACTTGTCTTAATGGACAAACAAGATCTTTTCCATAAAATTTGGGCTCCATTCATTAACTATCTGAAGGGATAGATTGGCACAGCACGAGGACCCAACTGAAACTTGAACTCAGGAATAGATGAAAAGCTATACTTTATAACCTACGAACCTATCTCCATTGATGTATTACAGGTAACCCATTCCACCTCCCTTGTTTTTCTGTTGTGTTTTTTTTTGCTTTCTTTTTTATTTGTAACTTTCTACCCTCCCTTTTTCCCTCTTTCTATAAAAAATAAAAACACTAGAAGCAGAAGTAATTGATAATGGAAAATTTTAATAATGTATGACTGATGTATATGAAAAGTTTTTTTACTATAATATGTAACTACATTTTATAATATGTCTACTTCTAATAAATAAATAAAAAAAGAAAAAGAAAAAGCAATAGGGAACAAGATGCTAATTTCCGAGTATGAAAATGGCCATAACTTTTTTAATACTGAAGATATGAAAGTGAATTAGGTGTCAAATTAAACTTCTTTTTATGCTTTATCTGATGGGATAAATTACAGACGATTTTTAAAATCTCAAAATGTTGTAACATTGCTAGTTTACGTGTTCTCCTTGTGACCATGTGGATTTCCTCCAGGTGCTCTGCTTTCCTCCCACATCTCAAAGATAGTCACAGTCATGCAGCATGGAAACAGCCCCTTCAGCCCAACTTTCCCTACACAACCAACATGTCACACATACACTAGTCCCACCTGCCTGCATTTGACCCATATCCCTCCAAACCTGTCCTATCCATGTATCTGTAAAATTGTTTCTTAAACTTTACAATAGTCCCTGCCTCAACTATCTCCTCTGGCAGCTCATTCCATACACCCACCAACCTATGTGTGAAAAAGTTACCCATCAGATTCCTATTAAATTTATCTCCCTTCACCATAAACCGATGTCCTCTGGTTCTGAACTCTCCTACTCTGGACAAGAGACTCTGTGCGTTTACCCGATCAATTCCTACAGGGGCGGAAATCCCGGGGGGGGGGGGGGGGGGCAGGGGGGATACATACCCCCCTGTTTTTAGAGGTGGGGGATGATCCCCCCCATTTTTTGTAATCCGGATTTTAAAATCCGGTGAAATCTCCGCTTTCCACAAGACAGTGCGGGTGGGACTGATGATTGAGGGAGGGCGCCGATTGGACGAGAGAGACGTTGGTCAGCAGGCAGTGGGGACGGGACATGATGATTCAGCGCGATGATTGGAGGGAGGTGTCGGTCAGAGGCGGAAGTAGGGGAGTGGGACTAAGGATAGAGCGTCCCCCCCATGGTTTGATAGCGATTTCCGTGCCTGTATTCCTGTGTGTACGTCGGACCTGCCCAGTGGGCCCAGCTCGCCCGCCAATGTCACCTATGACCTAAGAGCGAGAAAGGACCCGAGAGCAACTGCTGAGAGCAAGGTGGGCTTTCGGAAACTCCCGGTGAGCGCCGCAGTGCCGTTCAAGATAGGACCCGGCAGCAGCAGCCGAGGCTGGACCAGCATGAGTACCGGAGGTCGTACATGGCCGTGGTGGGTGCCGGAGGTCAGTCGAGCTGCCGAGAACAAAGGGGGACTTGGCGTTGTGGCGGGGGCGGGCGCCGAGAGAACAAAGAGGCATCCGGTGTGGAGAGGCCACCACGAACAAAGAGGGACCATTGGTGATTATAAGGAATACTTTGTAACATTGTCGACTCCCAATAAGTGGCGAATCTTTGCATACCTTATGTATGATATTGTGACATATTACATGTGATAATAAAGTATCAATCAATCAATTAGCAGATAATAATGAACAAATCACCTTTCCTTTAATGCTGTGACTTCTCTGTGATCCTGCTGATCCTGCTCAAAGCTGGCAGAAGTTCTGCTGGCATTTGTTCAAGGACACTCCAGATTACCTTGGAAGATGACTGAACATATCAGGATCCAGGTGCATCAACTTCAGACTGTACTATCTCTGGATGTGCTGCAGCAAACCAGGCTGACAATCTGCCAGGCAGCAGCACCAACACTGCTGCACCAGCAGGGATGGGAGGACGAAGGCTGTCACAAAATAGTGATGCCTTTTGTGAATCCAACATACCTGGACACTTTTCAACACTGCCAATTGCACCACCTTCAATAAACACAAACACCAAAGGGCTTTGTGCATGGTTAAAAAAGAACCACCTGGATTTGGGAACAGTCTCTGTAAGAAAAAGTAGGCCATTCAGCCCTTCAAGCCATTCAATATGATCTTGGCTGATCATCTAAAATCAGTACACCTTTCCTGCTTTTTCCTCACATCCCTTGATCCCTTTAGCCCGAAGAGCTAAATCTAAAGGGCATGTCACACTTTCACGACATAATTCACGACCTTTTTTACTCGTGGACATTTTTCATCAGGCTAGAAAAAACGCCCCGACCTACTTGATGCCACGAGTACCTACGACTAGCATCACGGCCTGCTATGACCTACCTACGACCTCCTACAACCTCGTGACGACCATGTTGCGAGTATGTCAAGGGCAAACTCGGCAGAGGTCATGAATTAGGTCGTGAAAGTGGGACAGGCCCTTAACTCTCTCTTGAAAACATCCAGTGAATTGGCCTCCACTGCCTTCTGAAGCAGAGAGTTCCACAGGTCCACAACTCTCTGGGTGAAGAACTTTTTCTTCATCTCAGTCCTAAATGGTGTACCCCTTATTCTTAAACTGTGACCACTGGTTCTGGATTCCCCCAACAACGGGAACATTTTTCCTGCATCTAGCCTGTCCAATCCTTTAAGAGTTTTATATGCTTCTACAAGAACTCCTCTCATCCTTTGAAATTCCAGTGAATACAAGCCCAGTCGACCCATTCTTTCATCATATTGTACGCCTGTCTCGCCATCACGGGAATTAAACTGGTGAACTTAAGCTGCACTCACTCAATAGCAAGAATGTCCTTCCTCAAATTAGGAGACCAAAATTGCACACAATACTCCAGGTGCGGTCTCACCAGGGCCCTGTACAACCGCAATAGGACCTCCTTGCTCCTAAACTCAAATCCTCTCGCAACGAAGGCCAGCATGCCATTAGCTTTCTTCACTGCCTGCTGCACCTGCATACTTACTTTATATGATTGATGTACAAGCACACCCAGGTCTTGTTGCGCCTCCTCTTTTCCTAATCGGACACCATTCAGATAATAATCTGCCTTCCAAAGTAGATAACCTCACATTTATCCGCATTAAACTGCATCTGCCATCCATCTGCCCACTCACCCAACCTGTCCAAGTCACTCTGCAGCCTCATTGCATCCTCATCTCAGCTCACACTGCCACCCAGCTTTATGTCATCTACAAATTTGGAAATGTCACATTTAATTCCTTCGTCTAAATCGTTAATATATTTTGTAAATAACTGGGGTCCCAGCTCTGAGCCTTGCACCACCCAACTAATCACTGCCTGCCATTCTGATAATGATCCGTTAATTCCTGCTCTTTGCTTCCTGTCTGCCAACCAGTTCTCTATCCATGTCAATACCCTACCCCCAATACCATGTGCTCCAATGAAGGAGCAAACAGAAGGCACCGACAGTTTCCAGCATGGCACTGCAGGCCTTGGTAGATGAGGTGGAAAGAAGGACATGGTCCATCACCCTTTGCAGCAGGAAACCCTCTGATAAAAAGTTAAATCAATAATGCATATTATTACAGATCATTTTCCCTGAAGATGTGGAATCAATCAACTATTGGGCGTAGGTTAGGGCGGCACAGTGGTGCAGCGGTAGAGTTACTGCCTTACAGCGCCAGAGACCCGATTAAATCCTGATTATGGGTTCTGTCTGTATGGAATTTATACATTTCAAATATCTACAAGTTTGTACGTTTATTGGTTTTAAGTTGTAAAAATTGTCCCTAGTCTGTAGGATAGTGTTAGTGTACGAGGTGATCGCTGGTCGGTGTGGACGGTGGGCCGAAGGGCCTGTTTCCACTGGGTATCCCTAAAGTCTGAAAAGGTTTAAGGTAAAAGAGGGAATATTTAATAGGAACGTGAGAGACAACTTTGTCACACAGTGTGATCAATACATGGAACAAGCTAACAGAGAAAGTAGACATAAGGAGCTGCAGATGCTGTTAAAAAAAAAATTCCTTGCAGTAATCCAATAACAACATTTAAAATACATTTGGACAAATACTTGGATAGGAAAGGTTTAGAGGGATATGGATCAAAAACACTTAGATGAGTAGGTTGGCATAGAGGAGTCATTTTTCCATGCTATCTGACTCGATCACTCTAATTCCAGTAAATGTGCAATCTCACACATAGAGACATGATCACTGCATTTATCATCAAATCCATCAATTGAACCAGTACCTAGTTTCACACATTAGTCAGTGCAACTCTCTTCACCCATCTACCAAAGGTGCACTCAATGTAGGTATGTTGCAAAGCCTACCTGAAGCGTCGTTGAAAATCTGCCGCTGCGGTGTGCGTGATTTTGGCGCCGTTTAGAGGGGGGCGGGTTTAAAACGCGATTTTCTCTAGGCTGTTCAAATCGAAGATGTTCAGCCTAGTTAATTATTAACGAAAAATCGCTGGAAGACTCCGTCGCAAAAGCTATTATTAGTTTTAAAGGCCTCGTATAATAGTTATAGTAGTTTAAAAATCAATCTCTAAACCCGCGACCGCCAGCAACCGCAAGGTTTCATAAAGCAAATAATTGAAGTTAGACTGTATATTTTTACATTAAAAAGGGCTTCTAAAGATCCCTAAATACAAAGTTTAATATTGCGAGTAGCTCAACTTGGGCCCATTATATCCCGCAGTATTTTTCTGGGCATTTGGGGCACAAATCTACCGCAATGTGAACGTTCTAAACCAGCGCGTTCCACAGGGACCCACTGGAAAGCTGATTTAAATGGGCATTTATTTACAGCAATTGAGCACTAAATTCCTTCCATTTGGTCTATAAATTAATGTAAATGAGATTTTAAAATCATGTTTTATTGTGAATTATTTGTGAATATTATTTGGACATTTAGGCTATTTAAAAATGTTAATCATTTATTAAGAAATGGATAGATGTTTAGATCTAGTAATTGAAGTCTGAAATTAGCTACAATTAGGTAACTAACTAATTATATGCTTTAATTTCAGGTCATCCAAGTAAGATTATTTTATGTTTGTTTCAGAATGCTTCAATCTATGATAACTGAAAATTTCATTCAGTTCTCTTAATTTTTAAGAAAGTTATGGGCTTTTGACTGTTCACGATCACAGCTTTTTTGTTATGTCCATAGAAAATCAATAGGGAACAAGATGCTCATTTCCGAGTATGAAAATGGCCATAACTTTTTAAATACTTGAGATATGAAAGTGAATTAGGTGTCAAATTAAACTTATTTTTATGCTTTATCTGATGGGATAAATTACAGATTTGATTTTTAAAATCTCAAAATTTTGTAACATTGCTACTCAATGCACTTTTTATAAATCCAAGCCTCACACGCAAATCTTATTGCTATGTAATAGTGCAAGTTATTTAACCATAGTTTGCACATCAGCCGATATATAGCCCGACAGTCATTGAAGCAGTTCCCTCTATTTTGTTGTAAAATGGTACATTTAACCAGGGCCAAAAGACTCTGAAGAAGCATTATTGACCAGAAATGTCACCCATCCTTTTGTTCCTGAGATGTTGCCTGATCCGCTGAGTTATTCCAGCACTTTATGTCTATCTTTAGTATAAACCAGCATCTGCAGTTCCTTCCTACACCAAAAGTAGCAAATTGGCAATGAATGTAGTGTATATAACATGTACAGAATAGTTTGTATCATCTGGTATAGCTCTTGTTCTATTATTGTACACAGACACTGCAGTTAGTTGATGGTTTTGAATAATGGGTTTTGGTATATAACTCCACCTCTGCCTATTTAGTTAACATTGCAGCAATCCAAAGAAACCCACGGCTCTAATGATTCAACTCTGCGAGCAGAGTGTACTCGTCATTACTGGAGCAGCATTACACATCGTCAGCAGAGGCACAGACTCCGTGGAAGTGAGGATGAGCTCACAGCCAATCCTGCTTCTCATGTTTCATTCTCCCGTTATTTCACAATCTCATCTTTGCCTTGCTCTTTTCAGATAGGTCACCCAACCAAGGAGCAGTGACAGTCACAAGAGTGATAATGAAGGTAGACTGCAGAGATCAGTTTAGAAGGTGGATCTGTACAAGATGAATGCACTTGATTAGTACGTGTGTCAGAGGTTATGGGGAGAAAGCAGAATAGAGTGAGGAGGAAAGGATGGATCACCCATGATTGAATGATGGAATAGACTTGATGGGCTGAATGGCCTAATTCTGCTCCTATCTCTTCTGATCATGATGAATCACTGGGAACGAGTGGGATGCAGCCAAGTTAGGATGATGTAAAACTCCACACAGACAGCACCCGAGGTCCCTGCAGCTGTGAAGCAGCAGTGTTGACTGCTGTGCCATCATAATCCACATGGCAGCAACCGGAAGCACGTCTTCCACAAAGTAATAAAATGAATGATTTGAGGGGGCATCCTAAAAAGCTAGGGAAGACACAGAACAAAATGTTTGATGCACTGGCAGACTTGAAGTGTGTGTACAATAGTAAGGAGCACAGGGGAGTTTAGCTTCAACTTTGCACAGGAATTTGTGAAAAGAATGCAGTGCATGCTGTTGAAAACCTCCTTTGAGGAGTTACCTCTTTAATATGGGCCCGAGGGAGATCGCTCTACATTTCCACTTTATTGTACCTTAGTTGACAGGGCGCTCTTGGGGCCTGTTCTCTCCCTTCTCCTCCTCCTTACTGGTTAACCTGTTCTTTGGGTGCTCATCATGCAAACATATGAACCCCAAGAAAACTTACCGCCCAGGTCCCCACTGCTGGAAGTGACAGCGTTTAACTGAAGCCTTTACGTCAGGACATAATTTGAACTTCTGACTCACCTCCATAAATATTCAAATATTTTGACAATGTCTGCTGCACACAATCTGATGGTACTTGACAACCAGCACTTCAACAAATCAATCACCAACCTACAGATAATTGATAAGTCCTTTAAATAGCGCTTCTAGTGGTACCTGGTGGTGGGAGGAAGGGAAGCGCAGTCGGTTGCTGCTAAATGCAGGATTCTCTGTTCAAGTTGAAGAAATGGAAGCTGCAATCCTCATGACCAGTTTTGGCAATGCTGGGATCAAATTAGCATTGTACACGCATTACAATCATGATCTGCCTGCTCTGCATACCTCTAGTATGTACAGGCATTGCAGGCATTATCACCTTTAGTAATCAGACTAACGGTAGAAACCGTGTGTGTGTGCGCGTGTCTGTGTGTGTGTGTCTGTGTGTGTCTGTGTGTGTGTCTGTGTGTGTGCGTGTCTGTGTGTGTGCGTGTCTGTGTGTGTGTGTGCATGTCTGTGTGTCTGTGTGTGTGTCTGTGTGTGTGTCTGTGTGGTGTGTATGGTGTGTGTGTGTATGTGTGTGCGTGTCTGTGTGTGCGTGTATGTTCGTGCGTGTCTGTGTGTGTGTGTGCGCGTGTCTGTGTGTGTGTGTCTGTGTGTGTCTGTGTGTGTGTCTGTGTGTGTGCGTGTCTGTGTGTGTGCGTGTCTGTGTGTGTGTGCGCGCGTCTGTGTGCGCGCGTGTGTGTGTGTGTGTGTGCGCCTGTGTGTGTGTTTGCATGCAAATGGTCCAAACTGGTCTAAAATGTCCTAAAACATCAGCTCCCAGATCGTTTAAACAATAGGTGCTACAGTCAAATTTCATGACTGACACATTTATCACAAATTCTAGATGCCAACACAAATTCATGAGATAATAGACATGAGATCTTGCATCACACAGCCTTATTCTTACTTTGCTCCTGCTATAGACAAGTTATTTTTTTTAAGAAGGAACTGCAGATGCTGGAAAATCAAAGGTAGACAAAAATGCTGGAGAAACTCAGTGGGTGAAACAAGTTCTTTAGTATTTTATATGATTTTGCATTTTTGCACTGTGTGATATAACATGTTAATGCAAATATAAATAACAATTAATAGCAAAAGTAACCCAGTGTATGAGAATTAACATTTCAGCCCTGCTACACTCCGCCACCATTGCTCTCCCTTTTTACATTGGTCGCTCCGGACAGGATGGGCTGAAGGGCTTGTATCTCTAAAGTCTAAAGTAAAGTCAAAAGATCTCTTTTCAAGCTTTCTGCCCAGTGCTCCATCAGTATGTAGAAGTGTCCCCATCTGAAATGTCATCTGTCCATTCCCTCGATCGATGCTGCCTGACCCACTGTGCTCCTTCAACACTTTGCTGTTTGCTTAAGATACCAGGATCGGCATGTGTCTCCATTTTGATCCGATGGGTTGCTGTGGTCCACTCTGTACTATCCCAGAAGTCAGAAAATGCTGTATTCAGTTGCATTCTCTGACCCAGCAGCTCCAGTGCTGACCTTGTCACAAATCAAAGGGTAACTGATCTATATAAACACTGACATTGGTTCTGTGAAACATGGGGATACTCTGTCAGATGTGATGGGAACGCTATGTTTAATAGGCAGCCGTTGAAGATTAGAACGCTTTAATAGTTAAGAGCATCATGCATGGGGAACGGCAGATACATAGTGAGTTGCCACCAGATCACGTGTTATTAATCATTTCATTCAAATGTCTCACATTTCACTTTAAAGAATATATTCAACTGCTGGGGGAGGACCAGGTAACACAACAAGGACTGAAAAAACCCCCACATTTACGCGTGACCTTCTTCAGCTGAAATTCAGCAAAAGAGAGGCTGAAGGACACCGAGCCCTGGAAACAACTGGGAAGAGGACAGTCAGAAGCCTGGCTGTCAGATCACAGGCATGGTGCATGCAGCTGTTACTCCGAGCTTTTAAAATCTGAAAGCTGGATTAAGACCAGCTCTCTCGCAACCAGTGGGCAAAAAGATCTGGGAACTAAGGTAATTACGCCTCCTGGGATCAGCCTGTCGACAGATTGCCATTTCCTACTCCAGCTACAAATATCAGGGACCCAGCCTACTCAATCAGAGCATCTGAACTCCAGGCAGATGTTACTGGATGCAGTGTACAGCTTGTCTTTCTCCAGAACCATGTGGTTCTCCAGAACACAGGTGGTTAACAGAAATAGAATAGTACAACATAGGAACAGTTCCTCCAATACAGACAGCATTCTGTTTAAAAAAAGACACAAAATGCTGGAGTAACTCATCAGGTCAGGCAGCATTTATGGAGAACATAAATGACATTTCGGGTCAGTACCCTTCCGGTAAACCTCTTTTGCACCCTCTCCAAGGCCTTCAATTTCTTCCTATAATCGGGTGACCAGAATCTCACACAATAGTCCGAATGTAGCCTAACCAAAGTTTAAAAAAGCTGCAACATGACTTCTTGACTCTCAGTACATCAAGTG
The DNA here is from genome assembly GCF_010909765.2 of Amblyraja radiata. Classification (NCBI taxonomy): domain Eukaryota; kingdom Metazoa; phylum Chordata; class Chondrichthyes; order Rajiformes; family Rajidae; genus Amblyraja; species Amblyraja radiata. The sequence goes on from NC_045964.1 coordinate 22,811,703, forward strand.
ATAAAGGCCAGTGTACCATATGTCCTATTTACCACTCTATCTATTTGTGTTGCCACTTTGTGGGAGCGATGGATTTGGAACCCAAGATCCCTCTGTCCATCAATGCTGTGGCTCACCAGGTATACACAGAGTGCCTGCTTTAACAAACTGATGATCCTATCATATCTAATATTGTGCTCCAACACCATAGTATGATAATGCATAGAAGCAGGTCACTATCGATCATAACCATGCCGGCTCATTGACACACCCTACCAAATTAATTGTACTTACCTGCTTTTATCCCTATTAACGCAGCAATATTGTTTCGAGCACTTAACCAATTTCCTTTTAAAAGGATTACAATATCTACTTTGACCTCAGTCAAACCAATGTCCTCTAAATCCTCAGAAAAAAAAATACTCTGGGCTTTTTCCCCCACTGGAAATACATTCATCCTAAATCCACACTCATCAACTTCATAATTTTGAATATGCCATCAAATTTGCCCTTAAACTTCTCTGCTCTATGGAGAACAGAGAATAACATCAGCTTTTCTAGTTTCTCGAGGTTCACAAGTTCTTTCAACCCTCGTATCATTTTGAAAAATCTCATGTGCACCGTGAGTAGAATATTGGTTTCTTTGGGAATTCCAAAATTTAGAATTTGTGAATTTTAGAATTCTAAAGTGCTTTTAGAATACTAGATGTGTACTACATTCAGAAGGGAATATATCAGAGCAAAACATGACTAAATTTAGTTCCAATTTTTTTAAATTTATAATCTCATAAATTTAAATTGTGACAACAAATGTTTCCCAGTAAATTCATATAGTGATACTATATGAAAAATTAAGATTGCCAACTTAGCAAAGTTTTATTCTCTGTGGAGCTTGATGAACAAAATGCAGGAGTTGTGTTGAAGATACTTGGAACTGCAGTCATACAATAACCACTAAAAAAGCAAAACACTGCAGATGCAGTAAATATTTACAAATCAGTAGGTGTCCACTGACCACAAAGAAGCTGCCTGACCCTGGTAATATTTAGATTGTAACTGCTGTTTCTTTTGGCAAATAGCACCTTTATTAATAATAATTTACAATAATACATGTGCACTTCACAATTAGTTTACAAATGGTAGGCAATAGAATCAAGCAACAGCAAAACTTTTCTAAACTTTTCTAAACCATAAAATGTAATATTGCAAGTATTACAACATGATGTAAGATTAAATAAGGCATTTGGACAAGTACCTGGATAGGAAAGGTTTAGAGGGATATGAGTCAAACGCGGGCAGGGTGGGACTACTTTAGATGGGACATCTTGGAAGGCATGGGCATGTTGGGCCGAAGGGCCTGTTTCTGTGCTGTATGATTCTATTACTTTCTATTACTATAATGCAAGTCAATGACATAAAAAGGCTCAAATGGAAGCAAAAGTAAAGATCCATGTCAATGGATAAAACAGCAATCTAAACGTAAAAATGCCGATGTGGTAAATGATTAGCTGGCACTCCTCTCAATGTCTGGGAATGAACAGAATCACAAAAATGACAACAGCTGCAACAGATTAAAGTAGGGAGATCAGCTGGGAGTTACCCTTGTTAGCTAATCATGTCTTCAGATGTACCACGGGTAATTTTGCATTTCACTGATGAACAGACAAGATATATATGGAACAAATATAATGACACATATTGAAATATTTTCTTCTCCAAGAATAACTAGAGAAAGTGATCAATAATTGAAAAGTTAAAAGTTTTTACTAAGTTAACAGTTGCAAGACTCATCTTTGATTTGTCCATGTGCAGTATCCTCCTCCTCCTATAGTGCATACTGCTGGATTATGACCTCTTGCATGCATCCAATTTTCATTCTCCCTCATATTGTGAATTACTCAAATGGAAACCATTCTGAATTATAGAAATTTCAGGGTAAATCTCTTTACCTTTGCAGCCTGTACAGCAAATCCGAGTGCCCTCTTATCCTGGCTGGTGTCATCCATGGTGATTTTATAGAGTGAGAGAGAGATAAAGTATGGAGACCGGCCCATCAGCCTAGCAAGTCCATTCCAACCATCAATCATTCATTTTCACTCATCCTACCTTAATGCCATATTATTTTATTCTCTTCACATTCCCATCAATTGCCCACAGTTCCACTCATCGACAAACTGGGGACAATTTACTGTGACCAATTAACCCCCTTGTCCACATTCACCCACCTGAAGGATCTTCTGACATGGGCCTTGGTGACTGAGATTAGAATACCATCAGGAGCTATGGGAGTCTGAAAAGGCATATCTGTATTGTCCCTATCAAAGCGTGCGTAGAACACATTGACCTTATCCGGGAGTGATGCCACTCTGCTATTTGAGCTGCCACTTGGTTTCGTATCAAAGGAAGTGATGGCATGCAAGCTTTGCCACAGCAGTCGAATGTCTGTCTCATCCTCCAATTTAGAGTGAAACTCCTCTTAGCTTTTTTGATGGTGCTATCAAGGTCATACCTGGACTTCTATATGAATCTGTGCTGTCAGACTTGCATGCCTCAGATTTGGTCCTCAGAAGATTGTGGACCTGGTTCATCCAAGACTTCTGGTTTGTGAACACTCAGATGGTTTTCATTGGAACATGCTCCTCCACACGTTTCTTTATGAAGTTGGTAACTGTGGCTTACATGGATACACAAACAGGTAAATGGATATGAAAAATTTAGAGGGATATGGACCAAACAAGATCAGATGAGATTAATTTAAATGGGGCATCATGATTGGCATGGAGAAGTTAGGCTGAAGGGCCTGTTTCTTCGCTGTATGATTCTATGACTATGACATGATATTTGACAGGGGCGAGGAAATCTGCATGATCACAGGAAGAACTTGCAAACTCCACACAGAGAGCATACAAGGGCAGGATTGAATTTACATTTCTGGTACTGTGAGGCAACAGTTCTACTGCCCCATGTTTAGATGCAAATTGCAGTCCTCACAAATGAGATAATTATTACCCTGCTGGTACATCTGTGGATGTGACCAAATGAGGAGTCCTGTGAATGTCTCCTGCAGAATCGTGGCATGGAGAGCAGAGGTTGAGAGATGTGGTCACTTTGACAGCCACAGTCAAAACATGTCCATCTGGGTCCAAGGGGCAGCTGGTAGAATTCAAGGAAGCTTGCAGAGATTTGCCATCACTTGGGATGGTAGCCAGCGGAATGGTGCCATTCGGCGCCGCCGTTTCGGCACCGCTGTTTCTTTGAAACACTATGGAGCGAAGGAATACTATGGAGCGAAGGATAGCCAGACCGTACTAAGAATATTATTCTGATTGATTAAGCAACCACATCCTACAAGCACGGCATACCCTAGGTGTGTCATGAGACCCTTCCTTCCTCTCTCCTTATCAATCTCTCCTACACATTTGTAAGTGGCTCAGCAACAAGTTGTTGCTGACCCAAGGTTGTCCAATCTACTCTGCCGCTGGGTCTGATTTCATTGTTACAAGAGTAGATGCCATACTTGGCAGAGACTTGCTAATATCAGGAATGCAGTTACTGAAAAAACAATGTTATTTTCAATGCTTTTCGAATATGTTCCTTATGTGAAAAATGTTTATTTGGAACCCCATATCCACTGCTCTCATTCTGTATTTATTGAAATTTAGTTTTAATTTATCTCTTTCTTTTAGAACTCTCTTGCCTACTCCTTTCAATGCTGTCAGTCTCAACACAAAATCACAATGCATGATCTTTCTCCCATCCTCTTCAACATCTTATCAGGCTTGTTTAAGACTTTTCTTGTCCAGGCATCAGATAAGCAACATGTCATCTGAGATTGTTGACCCTGTTTACAGAAGATAATTAACTATGAAATCCCACTCAACTACTGCATGAACCGTCCCTTCCCTCTTCCCACAATGGGATGCCTCCCACCCTAAAGTGACGTGACCAGCATACTGGTTGCGTACAATTTGTCAGTATCCTTATCTCCAAACACTCATGGTGCATTGTTGGTCTATTAATCCTGATATTGTTTTTCTCTATAAGGTATGGAATAAAAATTCACCTCTAACTCCAACACACAGTCCAGCTCAGTAACACAGAGTCCGAAATATTCAAGGCAAAGATATCTATCATTGACATATTCAGTTCAGACAGACTTAACTGGCGCTCCAATTGAGACTGCCCAGACCGAATATGTCTACTGTTCTCCAACATGCCACAGTCCAGATACAGATAAATGCCTGCATGGCCATAATCTCAAACTATTTATTTCTACTTTGTTCTGGGGGAGAAAAAAAGTTTAATTCTGAAATACACAAATGAATAGTGCATGAAAAAAAACTCAGAATTTAAAATGTTTGACAGTCTCAAGTATACACGGGCCATTAACATCATTAGAAGCAAAAAGCAACATCTCTTTCCTCTTCTACACTAAATTCTCATTCTGACCACATTTTCAATTTTTCACTGTTGGAGGCATTCCATTTCTGATATTTATGCATCATTATTTTTCTGAGATAACTATTTCAGTCAGTGAAATCTTGAAAGTCAATGCCGAGAGTGCTATGCCTAACTTTACTCCAAATGGTATCAATCGAACAAAATGACCAATGAAAATTTGTTGAACAAGTAACTGCAATATGCTTCCCAAAATTAATGCAACACAACTAGATTGCCTCCAAATTGAAACGTTTAACTTGAACCAGCATTGCTTTTGTTGGGTTCTAGACAAATTTGGTCTAAAGACTTTAGAAGTCAGTGAAATCTTGAAAGTCAATGCCGAGAGTGCTATGCCTAACTTTACTCCAACTTAAACTTAAACAGAACGTTGAATATGAAAATGCTGATACTTTTAAAACCCACAATGTCTCCAAGCATTACATCTGGGCATATGAATAGACAATGCTGTACAGGGGAGAAATATGACTGCTAGCTCAAGCAGCTAAATGGCAGAGGTCACAGGCAGAAGCACAATGTTCCTGTTAAGGTCAGAAACAATGCATAAAGTACTGAGCTAACTTACATCATTATCACATACACACTGGTAGCCATTTGAAAGATTGGCAGTGGGACACGAAACAGAAGTTAGCCGATCACCTTCTTAATCGGTAAATAGTTTGCAATGTGGTCGAAACTAAAAGGTGGCAAAGATTTCAACCAAACCAAAAGAGAAGAAATATGTTAAGGCACAAACCTATAATTATAAATAAAACCGCTGAAACAATTATATTGAAATTCTACTAAGTTAGGTTGTTTAACTTTAGCATGTACATTTTTATATATTCAAAATCAATTACGCATTTGACACAAATAAGAAAATAAAAATACAGTGATCTCAAAATTCATGAGGCAATTTCTTCCATGTACGTACATTTAACAGATGAAAATTGCAAAATATTCCTTCCAAATGTTCGCAGCAGCCGTGCAATCCTCGGGCCCGTGGCTTATGTGTGCATGTGTGGTGTGTACGTGTGCGTGCAAATTGGTGTGTGACTGCTGCAAAGACCCACTGTGTAACGTTCACATTAATATCACTAGGAGGAGGGGTTGGGTGTTGGCTGGGAGTGATCAGTTAGTCTTTGCTTCAAACAGCTGTTGGTATATGTTAAAACGCCACCGTCGTCATCAGTCAGCAAATAAGCTCTAATTTCTGGTATAGAGCTTAGGCAGTTAATGCAGCACTGAGGCCAGTTCAATCCACCGAAGGTCAGGACTAAAGTACCTCACAGTCAGTATTAAAACGCAGCAAACAGTTTCCCATTGATTGATTTGCAGTGCAGTTTCCACTGCACTGCAGATAAATATACATAAACAAATATTCTCTGAATTATATTGTAATAATGACAATGAAATAATTAAAGGGTCACTGATTGTTTTTTCTATTGAAATACATGAGCATAACATCAATACCAGACCTTGCAAATCCTCCCCCTTTCTAAAAATATATGTATTGTGATTTAAGTAACTTTTTGGTTAACTCTTAGAGAACACATTGGATATGTCAAAACAAGAAACTGCAGATGCTGGTTTACCAATAAAAGGCACAAAGCACTGGGGTAACTCTGCAGGTCAGGCAGCATTCCTGGAGAATGTTAATATGTGATGTTTCAGGTTGGGATCCTTCTTCATATATGGATATTTCCATGTTATATCCATCCCTCCGCTTAATGCAATCCATAGTTGATGCACTCATTTAATTTTACCAGATACAAACCCAGCCTGTTCAAATGTTCCTCAGGAGTCAACCCACCCATCCCATTGATTAGTACAGTAAATATTCTCTGAACTACATCCAATATATTATCGTCTTTAAATAAGGAGACCAACATTAAGCATAGTACTCCAGATAAAGTATAACTGAAATACATCTGCCCATCGAAGCAACAATTAAGGCAAGTTTCACCCACTTAACTCAATAATGTCTCTCCATAGAAAAATAGTTAAAAATAGCAAAAGATGTAGCAAATTTTCAAGCAGACACGGAGCTGTTGTTAATGTAGATCATTTGCACATAGTCAAAAATGTCTATTTTTAATTACATATTGATTCAGATTCATGCAGATTGGGGTGGACTCAGCCTAGTCCATCACGGCCCAGCACCCTCTATGCATCTTTAATTGGACTTTGCCTTGCACTAAACATTATTCCCTTTATCCTGTATCTGTACACTGTGAATGGCTCGATTGTAATCATGTATAGTCTGTCCGCTGACTGGATAGCGCACAACAAAAAAGCTTTTCACTGTACCTCGGTACATATGACAATAAACAAAACTAAATCAACATGAGGCACTGCTTCAAAGATGGATTCCATCACCAAGAATCCCCACAATCAGGGCTATGCCCTCTTCTCACAGCTGCCATCAAACAGGAGATACAAAAGCCTGAAGTCCCACACCACTTGGATCAGGAATAGCTAACCATCAGGAACAGCCTATGGCCATCAGATTCTTGAACTAACTTGCAAAATACTAAACCTACCTCAGCAACTAAATATCACGGACTACCTTCTGCACTACCATGGACTTGTTTTCCCATTGTGTTTTGCAAACATTTTTCTGCTGTCTTGTAGAATTTTTGTATACTTTATATATAATGCATGTGTTTTTGTGTATTGTCTGAGTCTATATGCCTGCAATGCAAGGTTTTCGTTGTATCTGTGCACAAGACAATACATTTAACTTGACTTGACATAATATCGCTACCATCATTCAGTAACAGAGTAACCAATAAAATCCCCCCCAGCCCCTCATCCAAGTAGTCCTTCATTTCAACTTTTGGTGAGGAGCTTTAAACGAGCAACCCCAACTAATCCCAGCACAATGACAAGGAATTATCAGGGCTAAGACGATTGGAAAGATACAAATTGTAACAGCTCTGATATTCTTCATATTGTCGGCCTCTAATATGCTTCCACAAAACATGCACCTTTTCTGTAAAGCCACATATGAGTTACAATGCCCATTCGCAAAGAAAACAGATGTCCAAAGGTCTACCAAGCAACAGCTTCAGAATGTACCCTGTTTTCAGAATAGATTATTGCCATGTACACCATGCTGCAATTAAATTCCTTGTTCACTTAAAGGTCAGTTAAATGTGTACATACAATAATAAATACAATGCAGCAAAACAGAGCAAAGATGATAGTGCAGTCTAAAGTAGTGCAAAAAACGTATACTCTGAAATTAATCTATTACAGAATTTAGAATTTCCCTATGAATTATTCTCTTGTCTAGTTTGTACCGCTGGTCGCACATAGCCATGCCAAATTTAGCTATTGTAAAAATGCCCACTTTTTTAAAAAATCAAAAGGAACCTCTCTTACAAAGGAACTCTTTGTGGGTTTTCATTGAAACAGAAGAGCTTTGTTTAAACAATTCATGCACAAAGCAAATACATAAGCTAATGAACAATTTCTCCTGGAGCGATCCGGATTTGTGTCTCAGGCACACACAAGAGATGAAATAAAAAGGAGACACAAGAAACTATAGATGTGAGAAACTCATCCACTCTCACTTTCTTCCATTTCTAGAAATAAAAATTGTTCTGTATTTAACTAAAATATGTAATATATGCATTGAAATTAAAATTCCAAAAATCTCCTGCTATGGTGACATCATGCAAAGATACCGATAAAAACCTGGAAAATTATATACAAATTATTCAGCAGATATAATTGACCTATCAATTGATAATTTAAACTATATTATCAGTTTTATTGAAAACAGATCATATTATATAGTCTATAAGTATACAATAGGTCAGTGTAAAATCATACGTGACTTTCTTCATTTGAAATGCTTCAATTAACTTTAAACTAAGCAATGACACAATACAGTAACCCATAAACACTACTTCATGTGTGGCAAATAAATGCACCAATTTTACCAATTTAATATCACTATTTAAGAGCAGCTAAAATATTTTGATATGCATGCTTTACTTATTGTCACTAAAACACACAAGTATAATCTTTTGTGCTTCAGCTCAATTAACTCTCAATTCTAATTTGGTGTAATCACTCACCACATGTAACAAATTAGTAATCCAGATGTAGCTAATTACATTTCTGATTAGTTGGTGGTGGAGAAGATATGAGGTTGGAAGCACAGATCAATTAAAATCAACAAGATTATGAATGATTTGGTTCAGCCTTGGACAATGGCCAGGTACAATGACTGATTCTGTGGCCAGGAAAGAGCAGAACATTGAAAGTGAAGTGAGATACTGATTACACACAGATGCACCATTTAGTTACTTTGGTTCTTGACGCAAAATATTTATATTGACAGGCAGACATATGATAGATGTGCTCCTGTAATCTAAAATCAGATCTGCAAAAAAAAGAGAATCAATTTGGACAAGCCAGGTAAAAAAAGAACTTTTATAACATAACATCAAAAAGGATAATTTTCGGTCAGGACCATGCAGCAAATTAATTATTTGATACAATCTACAGCTGCTCCCCAGCTTTTCTTTTGTAATCAGAAGTACTCTGGGGGCAGGGCTTCTGTCAATGGATGCAGAGCCACAAAACCATACAGCATGGAAACAGGCCCTTTGGCCCAACTTTCCCTCGCCAACCAATATGCTCCATCTACACTAGTCCAATCTGCCTGCGTTTGGCCCATATTTCTCTAAACCTATCCATGTACCTGTCTAAATGTTTCTTAAACATTTCGATAGTACCTGCCTGAACTACTTGTGGAATTATTTGCCACAGAAGGCTGTGGAAGCCAAGTCAGTTGATATTTTTAAGGCAGAGATAGATAGATTCTTGATTACATAGTGTCAGAGGTTATGAGGAGAAGGCAGGAGAATGGGGTTTGGAGAGATAGATCAGCCGTGATTGAATGGCGGAGTAGACATAATGGGCCAAATGGCCTAATTCTACTCCTATTCCTTGTGACCTTGTGACCTCCTCCATTGAGATCACTCTTTCAGATACCTTCCAAGATAGGGTGGACATGAGAGGAATGCAGATGGCGTATCCAGGAACAGGTTGGGTCCTGCGAGTTGTGAAAGCATCATCATATTAGCCGAACAATATATTTCAAAGCCATAATCGTGGCTATTTATGTTTCTCATGCCATTTAGTTTTACTGACTTCATTAGTGAAATGTTTCATTAGTGCAAATTAGCCCAGGTCATTTAGAAACATAGAAAATAGGTGCAGGAGGCGGCCATTCGGCCCTTCGAGCCAGCACCGCCATTCATTGTGATCATGGCTGATCGTCGCCTATCAATAACCCGTGCCTGCCTTCTCCCCTATTCATTCTCCCTATGTTGGTGCCCTAAAAGATTCAAGCGCGAACCTCTTCTCTGTCCTCTTAGGTGAATGTAAAGAATCCTGTAACTCTATTACTCTGACTGCTAAACAGCTTCCTTCCACAGGCTGTGAGGCTGCTAAACAGTCATTCCACCTGATTCTGCTGCTTTTGCACTGACAATTTAATAACTGGCACTGAGTAATAACTCTGGCACTGGCTCAGGTCACTTAAATCAGCTGCCCTGGACATTTTATGACTTTTTTAAATTGTATTTTAATGTTGCTTTTTTATCTGCACTTTTTTTTTTTTTTACTATTCGTACTGTTTTTATCAGGAACTGGATTGTTTTTATTTATGTGTGAAATGTTTACGTTTTTATGTGCGATGCTCCGGTATTCCCTGAGAAACATCTTCTCATTTTGCACTGTGCAATTTGTTGCTTTGCATGATGACAATAAAGAATGATGATGATGTATTAACAGATTAGAGGAAAAAAATCTTTATTGCACCCCAAGGCAACTTATCACTCAAACAACACCACCAAACAAATTATTAAAATATTATCATATTGTACTTTGTGAGAGCTTGCTGTATGTTAACTGACTGACTGGTTATCGTTCCAGTGGTATTGAATCAAAAAGCAAGCAATGTCTCGCTATTGAGGCTCCTTGTGAAAAATGCAAAATACTGATGTGTTAGAAGCAAAATTATTCAGAATTTCCTGGGGCTGTGAAAGATGTGAGGTAAAGTTAAGTGCTTTCCTTTATACTGAACATTGCTGCAACAAGATGATGATTTTATTGCACCAATTTGAGACAAATTCAAATCTCGTTGTCACTTTATCTCCACCATTTTAAACATGTATTTGGATATTGTTCCATGCACTGAATCTCTTGCTGCCTGCAAGACACTAGTATTGTAATTCCTTGATGTGTCTGGATGCATTTTCTTGATGCATACAAGTGAGTATATTGCAGTTCCTTGAGAGGAGATGCAGAATAATGATATACAAGCCAAACAGGAGGGTTCTACTCATCTGGCAGTCGTGGGACATTTAGACATTATTCAACCTTCCTGCTTCTGTTGATATTCTGAAACCATGAAATACTTTGCACAAAGCTTACAGGATCACATGGCTTGCAACTATGTTTCTGTCCTAAAACTCATTGGCCATCATTGATCGATATCTGTACAGTGCAGGCAACCAAACTGCGCCCCAGAGGCTGGTACTGCAATTATGTTATGGAGGTTTCAGCTATATTACAAATTTAATACTGGTTGGTTGAATGTCAGAGCTTCAGCATCAGCTTGATGAGTTGAACAAAGGGTATGAATGGTTGAAATAACTGTTTGGTGGCTTCCAGCACAACCTGTGGGTCAAAATAATGATGCTTGTTGCCCTCTAGTTCCCCACCACCTCCCACTGCCCAGTCCAAGATTCCATGTGATCTGAGTATTTTATGCGAGTCCAGCCCCCTTGTTCCTCACAACTGCTCCATCTCAATGTCCACTCCCTTACAATATCTGCTCCTGCACTAACCTCATTCGTGGCTGTGGGCTGTAGTGACATGCTTACTCCGCTCAATAGGCATGTGGATATGCAGGGAATGGAGCAATATTGGTTATATGCAGGTAGATAAGTGATGATCTTGGCATCATGGTCTCGACATTATGGGCCGAAGAGCCTGTTCTTGTGCTGTGCTATGTTAATAAATAACTAGCTTCACCCATTAATTATAAGTAAGTACTGAGCACATTAATTTTAATTGTTATACATGCTCTATATCCATGTACATTTTTTTACTTAGTGGGGCAGTCAACAATTGGGAAAATATTTAATGTTTCAGGTTGATTATTTTTCATCTGGGCTGCTGAATATTTCCAGCAAATTCTGATTTTATTTCAGATTATAGGTCGTACTGATAGAGTACAAACAACAAGTACAAAAACATGTCTCACAGTGAAAACTATAATTCAAGGTGCTCTGCAAAGTACCAGCTCAATCCACCCGTTTCAATATGCATTCCTCAACCAAATCCACGTGCAAACAAGGTCAGTTAATAAACAGCAAAGCTGCAAAGCCGCAAGAAAGTTTATGTGGTTTTAAAATCCAGTTGGAACAAGTTCCAAAGTGCGGATGCTTTTCTTTTCGCTCCTTGAACCACTCTGTATTTTAATGAGCAGGATAAATTGTATGGCCTGACGCCACTATCATCTGACTGAAAGGTTAGAACACTTCTAGGTGAGTCAAGTCAACTTCATGGCAAGTGCAGCTTTGGCAGAAATGTGATTCTAGGTTCATTTTTACTTTATCTTGCTAAGTACAAGTCAAGAGCACAATGACAATGTGCTGCAGTAAATCAGCAGGTCATGCATCATCTCTGGAGATCATGGATAGTCAACGTTTCGGGCCAGGACCCTTCTTCAGACTGATTGTAGTTGGGGGAGAAAGCTGGAAGAGAGGTGGGGGGGTTGGGACAAAGTCTGGCAATGATAGTTGGATACAGATGAGGGGGGTTTGATTGGTAGGACTAGAGATGAAAAGGAGACAAAAAGAGACCACTCAAAAGGGTGTTAAAAGGAGAGAGGAGATTTGAAAGAGCAATTCGAAGCAAGACTCCACCATTTGCAGTCCTTGTGTCCACTGAGTACAAACCAATACCTCAATTTGCCAAAGTATATGATACACCATGTATGTAATTAGTTGGCCATGTATTTGAAACAATTCTAAAAATGAGTCAATGAAAAATAGAACAAATTTCTTTTTTCTGATCATTTCAACCTGTATCTGTTATTAGGTGAACAGGCAGATATGGAATGTGCCAGAGAAACATTTTTCATGATTAAAGGATTACATTTCAATTTTAAATTATCTTTATGAACATACATACAAATACATCAGAAATAATGCTTAATCTTTTTAGCTAAATGTAATTTTTAAAAAAAATGCTTACAATAAACCTATAATTTACTGGTGCATTTATATCTTCCCCTAAAAGACACCAAGAGTTAAGAACATGGCTCAGGTTAAAGTGAAGAACAACAGAAATATTAGTGCACTAATATTTTTGTTGTTCTCTACTAATCAAGTAACGCTTGAACAAGGATACCATATTTTGTAAGATTGACCTCTTGGAATGAATACTTACAAAACTCCATTATTCTTTTTAACCTTGTTTTAACCAATCGCTAATCAACTGCATTCTGCGTTATTGACCATGAACTATTTCCATATGATTTAAACCAGCTCATCTGTTATCTCCGGGATTAGTGCAGTATCCTCCATTGTGAACTCTCATGCAAAATATTGGCTTATTTTCACATTTCCTGGTATCAATTCCCTCGACTCACCTTCTATACTCTGGCGATCCCTTTCCTTTTTATATATCATTAGAAGTTCTTGTTGTTTGTTTTAATATTATTTGCTAGTTTTCTCGCATAAGTAACCTTGGAATCCTTCTTTATAAATGGGATCATGACCAACCAATTCCACAGAACAGGGAAGCTGGGACTCATGGGAAGGTTGGCAAGAGAATCTTGGACAAGTAGAAGATCTGAATCCATATCAAACTAGCTAGACCAGACATTCAGTCTTAGCTCACACTGATACAATGGAAGAATAGCTGTTACAAATCACATGCTGAACCAGTCATCAGATCATTGAATGTTCAACAGAAACACGTCCAGGGAATGAGAAATATTAGAAAGAAGATTCAACCTTTACGTTATTTGGAGGATTGTGTTCAAATCTTCCCCAAACCCATTATCTTTCCGGCACTGTAGGCATGCTTAAAGTTATGTGGGCTGGTTTGAACTGGCATCAGCCATTCCTGTAGGGGTGGTCACATTGGGACCACGACGATAATTCAATTAGTTTTTAAATAACGATGGAGAAGAATAGGACAGCATATTTTGAAGAGAATCCACATTATAGAAGAGTAGGTGCAAGGAGTAGGAGTAGATTTAGTTTACTTTAGAGATACAACGTGGAAACAGGCCCTTTCGCCCACAGAGTCTACATCTTTCAAATCTGAATTAGTTTTTAAGTAACCAATAAGGTTGACGAGGAAAAAGTCTACATGGACTTCAGCAAGGCATTTGATAACAATTCACATTGTAGACTGAGTTAATAGTTCCCAGCTCTTACAGAAAAATTGAACTTGTGTGGCTGGATCATTAGTCCCAGGTCTCAGTACTAATCTGGTAGTAACAACTATCCAACTGCAGCCCTTACGAATAATAAAGTTAAAATATGTCTTTTTTTAAAACTGAGAATGGCACATGTATGCATACGGTCCTTCCATAAGCCAGGGAACTATCTAATTCTCTTCTCCCCCAATGCACTTTGCCTGTGGAACTGATGCACTACAATGCCGTGAACTATCTTCTGCACTTTGGATCTTTCTGTTTCCTCTATCTATTGTACTTGTGTTTGACTTGATTGCATTTATGTAAGGTATATCTAATCGGTTTGGATAGCATGCAAAACAAAACTTTTCACTGTACCTCAGTGTAAGTGACAATAATAAATCTAAACTTAAAGGATCTTATGAACAGCAGATGAGTTAAATAATCAGTTAATCTGTTTTGTTCATTTTTGAGAATTTTCAGTTACAAATTGAATATTAACTCCTCATATGAGAATATAATTAGAATATCCCTCTTTTCGCTAGAAGCCAAAAATAATCTATTTTCTGTACTGCAGGCAACAGTGAATATAAAGTGGTATGTGGACATCTTTACAGTTATCCTAATTTAACTGATCAATTGTTGAAAACAGACTAGGACCCAAGAGAACTATCTTCCTGAATTTTGTGTTTCAGAAATTCTGTGCTTCAAACTTCCTGATCAGAGGGACTTGTATTGTAAGTGCGGGTAGTATATCAATGTCATATCTAAGTAATAATGTTGAATTGAAAAGGCAAAGCAAAACAGGAATAGCTTGCTACTTTTGTTTCGTTGAAATGAAGAAGGGAAGCACTCAACAATGGAGTGTGCCATTTTAATTGTGTTTAAACCACAAAGCTTCATTCAAAGCTCATTTTTGGGTGTACGCCCGTCTGCAGCTGATAACTAATAGAACTTTTATTCAGTGAAGGAGCTCTTGCATGGTTTAAGAAATCAGCTTCATGAATTCACAATTTGAAGACATTACTTACTGTCGTGCTCTTTCAATGGTCACATTAAGCCAACCTGAGGCAAGAAGGCACTGGCCTATAAGCTTCAAATCTTGCCTGATTTTTTTCCTTTTAGTGAGAAGGAATAATAATGCAATTGATTGAATGTAGTCCAACATGAAATTTGTATAGTTGCTCGAAATTTTAATCCTTCACTGATAATTGGCTTAAGTCTTGAGGGAAGGGAAATGTTAATTATGGTTCTCACTTAGGTAGGTTCAGACTGTGCTCCATGTCTTCAGTGACTTAGATCTGACATGAGGATTAAATGTTGGCAAAGTATTAACTGCTCCCTCAAGTCTCTACTTCAGTATCATGTACCCTTCACAAAAATAAAGAAGCTGGAAGAAAGGAAATGGTGCCGATTTGGAGTTTTGTTATACATGCAAAGTGTGTGATATTTTATGTGGTAGTGTACTTAAAAATAACTCAGAAGCAAGACTTTTCAATCAAGATTTAATCTACCTAAATTTGAATGTTTTTTGAATGAGCTTTTCTAGCTGACCTGCGCTCGATTCATTTGGAGCCAAGCTACTATGGTTGTAAAAGAATTGGACTTTTAATATTTTTATTGGAATGCTCAGATGGAGAACACAATGCAAAGCTACGTCAAACCTTGTAATAATGTAATTAGCTGATAAACTACAGCTTATGTAGGTTTTGACTTACCTTGAGTCACCTTGCACAGCCAAATCCGCACAAATACTGTTACAAAACAGAAGAAGAGATTACATCTTCCACTGAATTAACTCTTATTTTCAATGAAATGTGTAAAAACTGTGATGGCACACTTTTGTAACTTTTGCATTTAGAATCTAAGGCGATATTTTAAACCAAAACTTTGAGGTAATAAATTTGATGGTGGATTGCGACGTGTATACTTAGATACATTTGATCAAGTGCACACGGCATGCAGACATTTTTTACCTGTTTATTTTAAACAAACTTTAGTGTGCAGTACAAGCCAACATTCGCATTGTGTGGCTCGTCCCTCAAGGGGAATAAAAGTCTCATAGGGTCACACAGCTTGGAAATAGGCTTCTCAACCCTCCAAATCTATACTGACCATCTAGCATTTATTGTAATCCTTCTTTGTTTTCCCACATTCCCATCATCTCCCTCCAGATAATACTGTTCACCTACGCACCAGGTAAATAAGTCTTTCTATAAGATCTTTATTTCAAATCTTTCTAAACATAGACAAAAACCATGATATAGTTTACAATCATGCATAGATGCATATAAAACAAGAATAAATTAAACCACATTAGTTCTCAAATTATGTCTTTGAATGCCAGAACAATCTTTAATTCCTCTGGCCACTGTTTTTAAAAATTGTAATGCATTTATCTTAAGCAGGTTACTGCATCTGCTTAACTTGTAAAATAATTCAGATCAACTTGCAAGTGCACATATTCTATAATATAATTTTGAAGCTAATGTGTTTTTTTTACTTACGTTAAGGTGACCTGAGAGCAACTTTGGTTATTAGAGTTGAAAGTAAAAATGGTCATATAATGTCCTGCAAAGTGCAACAGCTAAGGTCTCCCCTCATCTTGTAGAGATTGCATCAGCCAGTCACCAAAAAGTAATTCTGAGATGGAAATATAGAGGAATTCACTACTTCTGTCGATGTCATTACAGAAAGCTGTCCTCCTTGATAAGTGGGGAGGTCCACAATTGCTTGATGATAAGACTGAAGGCGTTGGCAATTGCTGTTCTAGATTCACAGAAAGGAGTTCCTCTGTACACATTAAATTCATAATCTAATGAAGCAAAAGAAACTGCTCCCTCTTTCCCTTTTCTCAAACTAGATTTTAATGCTACATTTCTATTGGGAGAGAACAGAGAATATTGAGAGTATTCCACACCCACTATAAAAAACCCAAAATGTTTTGACAAACATTTGCATATTTGTTTCATCCATGAAAAGAACAATTTTGAATAGTAGGAAATGCAACTTGCAAATGCAGTAATCGTGACTTTCTGTGAAAGAAACAATTCTCACTTTGCATGTTGCAAATCTTATTTTTACCTTGAAAATACCTAGTCAATAAAGGCTTACTCGGCAAAAAAACCCAGAATATAAAACACTGCAAAATGTGAAGGAAGGAAGGTAGAAGCAGATGCTGGTTTATGCCGGAGATAGACAAAATGCTGGAGTAACTGTGGGTCAGTCAGCATCTCTGGAGAAAAATAGATGGTTTTGGGTCAGAACCCTTTGGTACAACACAGGAACAGACCATTCAGCACAAAATGTCTGTGGCGACCACAATGCCAAAATTGAACTAATCCTAAATGCCTGCACATGGCCTATATTCCTCCCTTACCTGCCTGTTCATGTGCCAGTCTAAATGCCTCTTAAACAATGCTATTCTATCTGCTTCCATCACCATCTCTGACAGCACCTACCCGGCACTCTCTGTGTGAAAAGAAATTACCTCCGTTATTACCTGTAAACTTTCTCCCTCTCACTTATGCCCTCTATCATTTAACATGCCCATGCTGGGGAAACGATTCTGGCAACTAACCCTATCTAAGCCTCTCCTAATTGAATGCACTTCTATCGGGTCACAGTTCAGATACTACATGTTTAAAGAGTTGAATGCATGACTCAATGATTGGCGATTTGGATAATGGGTCAAGCTTCACTTGAACTGACCAGTATTGGAGTGAATTCTGAAACTCAGGCCATGGAGAGCTTCAAGCATATGGGGTTGAGAAGGAGTGGTACCGTTCTTTCTTCTCCCCCAACCATTCCTCTCTAGCCCAAAGAAGATTTCATGAACCCAGCAATGGGCAGCCAGCACAATCTTATGGATCCATACTTCCAACTGCAAAGATCACCTATTGCTATGATTATCTTTTCCTCTATCACTGCCACACTCTGTCTTCCTCTGCCAATTTGAATTACCCCTTGCCTCCATCACTTGCCCATCACTGCTGGCTAAATCTACAGAACGGATCCCATAGAGTATGGCTAACTCCTGAATAAAGTGTCCAGGTAACTTTCCCCCTCCCTGAAGCAGTGTCAAGGGTCTAGTCTATCATCTGAGTCAAATTTCATGAACTGCAAACACTTCAGCAGATGTGGGTGCACTGGATCACAATGATGTGACCTACAGCCTCAACACATCATCTACCTTTACATGTTGGTTCAAATATTTTAATAATTAAATAAATATGTTCTCTCTATTTTTATTTATAATCTACTTTTCAAACTTTTGATTTGGGTTGTCCCCATCTTTTCAGTCTCTAGGCCTGATCAGCCACCCTTTCTCAATTGGACTCCAATCTGTCTGCAATGATGTTCAGCAGCGTTTCCGCCACAAAGCATTTCCCCTTTGAAGTAGCATTGTCCTCAGTTTGATTGCCATTTGTGTTTGCCACACCAGACCTTACACTGTTTCAGTGTAAAATTTGGAGCGGCACAGTGGCGTAGTGGTAGAGCTAATGTCCTACAGCACAGAGAACCAGGTCCGATCCTCTCAACGAACGTTTTCCCCGTGACCTGCGTGGGATTTTTTTGAGATCTTTGGTTTCCTCCCACACTCCAAAGACCTACAGGTTTGTAGGCTAATTGGCTTGGTGTAAATGTAAACAATTTTCCCTAGTGTGTGTGTAGGGTAGTGTTAATGTGCGTGGATTGCCGGTCGGTGCGGACCCGGTGGGCCGAAGGGCCTGTTTCCACACTGTATCTCAAAACTATACTAAACGGTCAGAAATTGGAGGGATGTATCAACACTGTATTTTGGTAAGTAGCACAAAGTTACCAGAAATTTCTCAGGGTTCAAATGCCTGGGTATGAAATACACTACTCATCTCTGTCCAATTGTTTGTGTAAATCAATTTCTCCCCAAGTAAGTTTTAAAATTGGAACTCATTTTAATTTAAGCCAATTGTTGAAAGAGTTTTGGGGCATCTGTACAGATATGATTGAGGGAAAACAAATAAAAACTATTCCAATACTGAGAATGATTTGTTAACTCAAACTGGTATCAAATGCCATGAGATAATACAATGTGCTTATGCAATGAAATCTTTATATGATGTGATGTTTTACCTGTCTCAGTGTAAATATTTGCTGCACAGTAACCAACAGCAAGCCTTCTGTGAAGAGTAAAATATCAGGGTAGTTTGCACTCCAGTCTTCCAACCGTGACTCCAAATTTGAGCTACAGTTTTAACTTGATGCACACTTTACATTCAGAATAAATCTTGTAGTAAAATATGTACATAATTTAGTTTTTAGCCAGAGCGCTGTTGGGATTCAGAAACTGATTACCCATTTGTGCTCCCACTTTGAACAAGACATATTTGAAAACATCATTGCAGGAAAACTATTTCTCTCTTTTTGCCCGGTTAAATATTCAAATTAAAGTATAACACCTTGCTTTAAATAGACTTGGCAATTTTTCAGCTCCTTCGAGTTCTGGCGAGTTTGCCCTCAACTCATACTCACAGCATGGTTGACACGAGGTCGTAGGAGGTCTACGTAACTCTCCTTCATGCTCGAGAGTGGTCTCCGCGTACTCGAAACCTCAGCTAGGTCGCGGCGTTTTTTTCAATATGTTAAAATATGCCCGCGAGTAAAAAAAGGTTGCCATGGAAGAAAAATTGAGTTTTTTTACTCGTAGGTTTAGTCGTAGTAGGTCGTAGTAGGTCGGCATGTTAGTCGTAGGTAATCGAGGGTAGTCGAAGATCGAAGGAGGTTGTCTTCATTCTCCACTATTCGGTGTCCAATTTTCCCAAAGTTAGTCATAGCTAGTCATAGCTAGTCGTAGCTAGTCTTCAACATAGTCAAAGGAGGTCGAAGGAGGTCTTCTACATAGTCGAAGGAGGTCTTCAACATGTCATTTTTTAAAACTCTTCTAAACTTGCCAATTAGGTCGCCCAAGTGGGACAGCCCCTTTACACACACCCATTACACAGATACCTATCACACAGACACCCATTACACAGCGACCCACTACGCAGACACACACACAGAACAGATAGGAGATAAAAAAACTGGAAGCTAAAATTTTCTTAAAATACATTCTATAATTTAAAAACCAAATTAGCAGAAAAAAATGAAGAAATTACCATGTCGCTCAAAATTGATTAAGGCCAATGAAAAATTCATGTGCAATGTCTATTTTAAATTGGAAATTCATTCCAATCCACACTTCCTGTTGCCAGTTTTCCTCCCCAACCCCAATTATGCTTAGGCAGTGAAATGCTTGAAATAGAAATATGCCTCTTCTAATCCCTTTCACTATATACTGTAGTTCTTCAGCTCATGTGAAAAGATGCATTTAAAAACCCGCAGATATTAAGATTTGAATGCCGAATAAATATTTTTGGAAGTAGTGGAAAACAAATATATTCTGCTGCAGAGTTTTAGTCAATGCAAATCAGAGGACTGAAGAGCAGTGCAAGTCTGTGTTTTTCATTATTTTTTCAGCTCTCCATACCATTGGAGAGCCAATGGATATAATACAACTTCTTGCCTTTAGTGCTTTGTTTGTTTTCGCATCATATCAGATCAGAGCAATGAAATAAATTCTAGAGTGTTTTGCTAGATTGGTGTTTACATTGTTATTTTTAAATTGGTGTATTATTGCTTTTAATCCATTAAATAACAATTTGTGCTGCAATAGCATTTTCAGTTACAAATTGTCCTTAGGATGTCCAAGTTTAGACATGTCAAAATGTTTCTCCTGTGGTAGCCTGTTATACTGGTAGCTTGGCATTATATGAGTATGCAAGCGAGAACTAAAACTAATAATTTGCAACTTAATTAATACCCCAATTTGCTTCAGTGGATATACCTACACTTAACATCGCAAACTTTGAAGAGTTGATGTCTCACCAAGCTAAGGAGTCTAGGATCAAGAGTCACAGTCTTGTAAAAAAAAAGGGTAAACCATTCAGGATAGAGAAAAAAAAAATCTTCACCAAGAAAGCAGTGACTCTTTGGAATTCTCTGCAAGGATGCTCCATGAGGATGCTCGGGCGCTGCGTTGGAGGAGACCGCTCCCTCCGTAACTCCCTGGTCAATTCGTCCCTTCCCACCCTTCCCACCCCTGGCAATTTCCCTTGCAACCGCAGGAAATGCTACACTTGTCGCTTTACCTCCCCCCTTGACTCCATCCAAGGACCCAAGCAGTCTTTCCAGGTGAGGCAGAGGTTCACCTGCACCTCCTCTAACCTCATCTATTGCATCCACTGCTCTAGGTGTCAACTGCTCTACATCAGTGAGACCAAGCGCAGGCTTGGCGATCACTTTGCCCAACACCTCCGCACAGTTTGCATTAACGAACCCGATCTCCCGGTGGCTCAGCACTTCAACTCCCCCTCCGACCTTTCTGTCCTGTGCTTTCTCCATGGCCAGAGTCCCACTGCAAATTGGAGGAGCAGCACCTCATATTTCACTTGGGTAGTTTACACCCCAGCAGTATAAACATTGACTTCTCCAATTTCAGGTAGTCTTTGCTTTCTCCTTCCTTCCCCTCCCAAGTTCTCCCACAGCCCACTGTCTCTGCCTCTTCCTTTCTTCTTCCCGTTCCCCACACCCCCACATCAGTCTGAAGAAGGGTCTCGAATCGAAACGTCACCTATTCCTTCGCTCCATAGATGCTGCCTCACCCGCTGACTTTCTCCAGCATTTTTGTCTACCTAGGACCAATCAAATAGGCTGTCTTGTCCTGGATGTTGGGGAGTTTCTCGCGTGTTGCTGAAGCTGCACTCAGAGAGTATAGTGGAAAGAACTTTGAAGGCAAGATGTGAAACATTTACTGTCTCTTACCATGAATTAGCCCATGTCTGAATGTTGTCCAGGTCTTGCTCCACACAAATATGGGCTGCTTCCTGATTCGTGGAGTTACAAATGGTATTGATTATCATGCAATTATGCAGGCACAAACACTGGTTCACACACAAAAGACAGAACAGTTCTCCTGTGACAAATAAAATAGCAACTATTTGCCAGTTGTAAACAATTCCTGACACATTAAAGTTTACACCAGTCAGGTCGATGTTCCAATATTTTTAGTCCATGCTTTTCAACAGGTGAAACAAGTTATTCATAAATTTAAGGACATTTCTCTGAACTCAAACTAATGAATTGTGAGAAAATGAAATGGACATGACATGAAAATACTAAAGTGGTTTCTAAAAATATCTCTCAAACTATTACAATGCTCCTGTGTAAGATAACTTACTGACGGTCAACCGGGACACCAATCAACAAAGCCACTCACTTTTCATGCAAGGATATTGTAATACTATTATTGCAATTGCTTTAATTTACAAACAACTAATTTGCCAACAACTAATTGCTTGCAATGCTGAACTAGCCAGCAGGTATAAAGACTGCATTGGTCAAGCTAGATCTAATAAAACGTGTGACCATTAAGTCCTACCTTTCCTGGCAAGTGAAGTCAGTTTTCTACTCAAATGAAAATACAGGGAGGGAGGGAGTTGCTCTCTTCTCTGTCCTTCAATGAACTTTGAAGGGGAAGGGTTTGGGAAGGAGCTACTGGCACCCGATCTGCATCGAGTTTGTTCAAGTAACGAGGAAAATAACCGAGCAACCCCGACCCAATGTCACAGCCGCGCGCGCTCGCGACCATCGCGTGCACGCGGCGCGCGCGCGTCACCCTGGAAGGCAGCGGGTGCGCGCGTACCAACTGCGCGAGCGCTCGAACTCGTATCGAGCAAAGATTATAATCTTTGGTATCGAGTGTGGATCTGGCGCGAGCGCGCGCCCCATTCCCCGGGAGCGCGCATCGTTTCCCCGGGAGCGCGCATCATTTCCCCGGGAGCGCGCACCTTCCTGGGAGGCAGGAGGGTTTCACCGCTTCACAACTTGTTGCTGGTCCCCATGAGTTTCAATGGACGCAAACACTTTTATTGACTCCCCGTTGCAGTATCCTACCTTTACCCTGCAAAGGCACCACAGACTATTACTATCACCTCATTTGACCAGGTGATTCAGCTGCTGAACTAAGGGAGGGTTAGAGAAGATTAGGCGACCGCAACATACAATACCGATACATAAAACATAATAATAATAATGATAATAATGGATGGGATTTATATAGCGCCTTTCTAATACTCAAGGCGCTTTACATCGCATTATTCATTCACTCCTCAGTCACACTCGGTGGTGGTAAGCTACTTCTGTAGCCACAGCTGCCCTGGGGCAGACTGACGGAAGCGTGGCTGCCAATCTGCGCCTACGGCCCCTCCGACCACCACCAATCACTCACACACATTCACACACATTCACACACAGGCAAAGGTGGGTGAAGTGTCTTGCCCAAGGACACAACGACAGTATGCACTCCAAGCGGGATTCGAACCGGCTACCTTCCGGTTGCCAGCCGAACACTTAGCCCATTGTGCCATCTGTCGTCCAAAACATAGAACAGTCCAAGCTCACAAAGTCCGTGCGGAACATGATGCTAAGTTAAACTAATTTCCTATTCCATTTAATATGATCTGTGGTCCATTTCCCTCAATTCTCTGCACGTCCACGTGCCTATGGAAAAGTTTATTAAATTCATATCATATCAGCCTCCATCACCACCCCTGCAGTGCATTCCAAGCACCATTCATACCGTTTTTAAAAATCGGCCTGCACGTCTTATTTTAAACGTAGATCCTCGCACCTTAACCCTAGTTCTTTGATATTCCCACTCTGGGAAAAAGGTTTTGACTGGCTACCCTATCACTATCTCTCTCATAATCTTACATACTTCTATCAGGTCTAACGTCAGACTCCGATACTCCAGAGAAAACAATCTCAGTTTGTCAAATGGTAATAATAGGAATGTTACAACATTTTGAGATTTTAAAAATCAAGTCTGCAATTTATCCCATCAGATAAAGCATAAAAAGAAGTTTAATTTGACACCTAATTCACTTTCATATCTTCAGTATTAAAAACGTTATGGCCATTTTCATACTCGGGAATTGGCATCTTGTTCCCTATTGCTTTTCCATTGACAACACAAAAGCTGTGATCGAGGACAGTTAAAAGCCCAAAACTGTCTTACAAATTAAGATAACTGAATGAAATTTTCAGTTATTATAGATTGAAGCATTTTGAAACAAATATAAAACATCTTACTTGGATGACCTGAAATTAAAGCATATAATTAGTTAATCACCTATTGTAGCTAATTACAAAATTGACCGTTGTGACGGATATAGTAATAAACACCCAGACTGCCTTGAAAATTCAAAAATGTGATATTCTCAAGATCAGAACTTTAATACTATTGTATAATATGCTGTAAGTCTGTAACAGATAGGTAAATAAATTACAATTTCTAGCAATAGACCAAGTCTTTGTGGAGAAGATCAGTTGCTAGCTGGTACATTGGCATATCATAATCAGTAGGATCATCATACTCCTCAGATTGTAACCAATAAGCAACTCTGTACACCTTGTTTTTCCTCAACTTTTCAATTTTGGCATTGTAAACTACGTTTTTGCTCTTCAAACCACACATGACATGCCTTTCTGCCCACTACTTTCCCATTAACAATGTCCTGTAGATTCAATTTCTTAAGAAAAGGATAATTTTTTTAAATAGCCTGTATCCAAATAACAAACTAATCCCATTCACACAAGAATTCACAATATAACATGATTTTTAAATCTCACTGTCATGAATTTATATGCCAGATGGAAGGAATTTAATGTTTAATTCCCATAAATTAATCCAGAAACATCCACTCAAAATATAATCAAAATTATTGTTTTTTGCAAAATACATGTGACTCAAACTGTTGTGAATATTTAGTTTAAAAATAATGATCATGGAGGGAGAATAACACAAAATATAGACAATTTAGATGGCTGATGACATGATTGTCCAAAAAAAAAGAATATTTAAATTTTCAAGTAAGCAATTGAAATCTTCTAAATGCAACGTGAGAAATGGGAGCAGGAGAGGACCACGTATACTCTACTTAATTTATCACACCATTCATGCAAAAAATTTATTTTACCTTAATCCATTAATTGCAAAATAATCTCCAGTGCTGTCGAGGAGACCACTGAAAGGTTGAAGCAAGGTTGCACCTAATGTGTATTTAATTCCTGAAAGAATCTCAAGCAAGATGCAAAGAATTTCAACTTAAAGTCTGAGAAAAATATTTTGGTCATGGCCTGATTAAGAATTCAAAGCCAAAATATTAATCTGTATGGGCAATGTTCATATTGGTTGAATCTATAAGGGAAGTTTTGACAATGTCTGTTTCTTTAATCACAGCAAAACACACAGAGCAAAAAGCTTCATTTTTCAACTGAGGCTCCTTTCAATAGCAGACTACATCAAATTCATTTTCACCTTGAGAAGACCTATTAGATAGAATGGAATCTGACAAAATGGGTGGATGCCAAGTTCATTATCAAACTCAGTTGGAGAGATGCAAAACTTTGCATAAAAATTTAGGTTGATTCTCCAATGTACTACTGTTGTCTTTTGGCTGACGTGTAGAAATGTCTGAGGTACACAAAAAAGCTGGAGAAACTCAGTGGGTGCAGCAGCAACTATGGAGCGAAGGAAATAGGCAACGTTTCGGGCCGAAACCCTTCTTCAGACTGCTTTCTTACATCTATGAAATCCATTGACTTTAATCCAAAGAAGACCAAAGGAGTTAGCTCCAATCTCTACCAATATTTAACCCTCAGTTAACTTTACTCATACAGATGATCTAGTTAAAATCCCATTGCTTTTGTGGGACCTTCAGAGAATTTGTGGAGATTTCCTACATTCGATCAGACTTAGATTCAGGTTACTGATAGTTTATTGTCCTGTACGCCAGGGTGCTATGGGAAGCTCAGGGAATTAAAACATAGTATACAGTAACGATACTGTAAATGTAACAATAAATATGATCAGTGCAAAACAGAAGAATGGTGCAAGATGTAGCCCAAGTAATGCAAAAAAAAAGAAAGTACAATAGCATAACAGCTGAATGTGCTAGAGTTAAGAGTAGCAGTATGTGGCAGCACCATCAGGAATGGGGTGTGAAAGAGGTGATCGGTTCAGGAATCTGATAGGTTTTGAGAAGAAGCTGTTGTGAAATTTATCTGTCCAAGCTTTCAAGCTCCTATATCTTCTCTTAGAAGATAGAAGATAGAAAAGGGTGCCAAGCAAACCAGATGCAATGAGCTGTGAAGATGGACTGATGGAAGACGTGATGAGCCGGTGACATACTAGGTTGTATTTAACAGTCTCTGTAGGTTCTGGCAGTCAAGAGCAGAGCAGTTGTCATGCTAGGCTGAGCCGCATCGCGTCTGATTTTCTCCTATTTTCTTACTTTTAGTTTATTTTAGTTTAGGGATACAGTGCAGAAACAGGTCCTTTGGCCCACTGAATCCGTGCCAACTATGATCCTACAGATTAGTGACAATTTCCAATTTTTACCGAAGCCAGATTAAACCTGTACATCTTTGGAATGTGGGAGGAAATTGGAGCAGCCGGGGAAAACCCACGCGGTCACGGGGAGAGCGTACAAACTCCGTATAGATGACCTGTCGTCAGGATCAAACCCAGGTGTAGGAAGGAACTGCAGATGCTGGTTTAAATCGAAGATAGACACAAAAAGCTGGAGTAACTCAGTGGGACAAGCAGCATCTCTAGAGATATGGAATAGCTACACTTGCATTTTATTCATATCTTCTGTATAAACCAGCATCTGCAGTTCCTTCCTACACATTTTGACAACCTTGTCATCTTGCTGATGTTAAGAACAATTGCACTTAAATGCTATGGAACCTTCTGAGGTGTTGAGAGCAGTTATTATAAATATAGTATAAATATTTCAGTGGTTATTCTTCACCATGTGTGATATACCTTTATTTGCACTGGAGGGCTGAGGATGGTATGTGTGTGTGTGTGTAAGTGTGTGTGTGTGTTTGAAAGCATGAGTGAATGTTTGTGGCTGGAGGTGGGGGGAGGTAAAAGCCCACATTGTAGGGATTCCAGACAAACACCACCATCAATCAGCATTAGAGATAGTGGTTAAAGAAGGAACTGCAGATGCTAGAAAATCGAAGGTAGACAAAAATGCTGGAGAAACTCAGCAGGTGAGGCAGCATCCATGGAGCGAAGGAAATAGGCGACGTTTCGGGTCGAGACCCTTCTTGTGTCAGTTTACCATGGTTGATCACTTCCTAATTCTTTCATGCTGTCTTCCTCAGAGAGCGTGTAAAAAAACACAAAACTAGAGAAACATAATTTGAATTTTCTGCGTATTGCCTTCTGCAAAAACAACTCTCCATTTAAATAATCTTCACCAAAAACAAGATGATTGAAAATAGTACAAATCTGAATGAAATCAAAGTGGGCTGATAGCTTTCAGTAGCTCAGGCAGCCTCTGTGGAGAGAAAAACAACACTGAATGATTGAGTGATGTTTTTTTATTGGAACATCAGATTTGATTATCATGTATAAATTTAATGTTACATAAATTTAAAAAAATGTTATGTTTGATCCCTTGAGTCAAGTCATGGTGTTTTATCAATTACAGAGCACGGTGTGACTCATATTTGAGTCATTTACTGATGTATGGTTTCCTTTAACTTCATTCAAATGCTATTTCAACAGGTTAGTTTAATCCCCACCAACAGGTCATCAATCAGTCCCTGAAAAAGCATAATAGCGCAGTGAAATATCAGATGAAAGATTAATGACATCTCGGAAACAACAGGCTAGGCCGAGGATTACAGAACTAAATATAAATTATTATTTATAAAACCAGCAAGTACAAAGATTAATGATGTAATACTTGTGGGATATTGTTTCTTCCTAAAATACATTTGGGTAGAAATAAACATTATCATTTCCTTTGAAATAATTTCCAGAGGGTATTGCTTCTGTGAATAGAGGATTATATATTGCAATGTACAAAGAATGTTCATGCCAGTCTAATTTATTTTATGCATAGAAAACAGCCTGTTGTGAAATATTCGATCAGAGACTGGAAATTGGGCATAGCCATTGGGTATTTCAAATAATGATATATATTTTGATGCAGGAATCCTCATGTTACAGGAAGCCAATATTAAATGCCAAAATTGTTCTGGAATTCTGAGATTCTAATTCTGGGTAAGGTGATTACATGGGATAGCAAAGAAAGCATTTACCACTTTCATTTCAGCATTTTAAAGTGATTTATAGCAAATCGGGTTGTTTGAATAGCAGTTGCTATTGAAATGAACAGATACAGCATTAACATAGCTTCTTTAGGTATGTGAAGAGGAACAAAAATTAGTTAAGACCAAAGTTGGACCCTTGAAGACTGATTTATTTTGGGGTACAAGGAGATGGCAGACGAGTTGAACAGGTGCTTTGGATCCGTCTTCACTCAGGAAGACACAAACAATCTCCCTGATATACTAGTGGCCAGAGGATCTAGGGTGAAATTCACATTAGGCAGGAAATGGTGTTGGGTAGACTGATGGGACTGAAAGCTGATAAATCCCCAGGGCCTGATGGTCTGCATCCCAGTGGCTCTAGAAATCGTGGACGCATTGGTGATCATTTTCCAATGTTCTATAGATTCCGGGTCAGTTCCTGTGGATTGGAGGGTAGCTAATGTTATCCCACTTTTTAAGAAAGGTGGGAGAGAGAAAATAGGGAATTATCGACCAGTTGGCCTAACATCGGTGGTGGGGAAGATGCTGGAGTCAGTTATAAAAGATGAAATAGCAGCACAATTGGATAGCAGTAGCAGGATCAGTCCGAGTCCGCATGGATTTACGAAGGGGAAAGCATGCTTGACTAATCTTCTGGAATTTTTTGAGGATGTAACTAGGAAAATGGACAAGGGAGAGCCAGTGGATGTAGTGTACCTGGACTTTCAGTAAGCATTTGATAAGATCCCACATAGGAGATTAGTGGGCAAAATTAGAGCACATGGTATTGGGGGTAGGGTACTGACATGGATAGAAAATTGATTGACAGACAGGAAACAAAGAGTAGGGATTAACGGGTCCTTTTCAGAATGGCCAACAGTGACTAGTGGGATACCGCAAAGCTCGGTGCTGGGACAGCAGCTATTTACAATATACATTGATGGTTTAGATGAAGGGATTAAAAGTAACATTAACAAATTTGCAGACACAAAGCTGGGTGGCAGTGTGAACTGTGAGGAGGATGCTATAAGGATGCAGGGCGACTTGGACAGGTTGGGTGAGTGGGCAGATGCATGGCAGATGCAGTTTAACGTGGATAAATGTGAGGTTATACACTTTGGTGGCAAAAACAGGAAGGCAGATTATTATCTGAATGGTGTCAAGAGAGAAAAGGGGAAGTACAACGAGATCGGGGGGTCCTTGTTCATCAGTCACTGAAAGTAAGCATGCAGGTACAGCAGGCAGTGAAGAAAGCAAATGGCATGTTGGCCGTCATAACAAGAGAAGTTGAGTATAGGGGCAAAGGGGTCCTTCTGCAGTTGTACAGGGCCCTAGTGAGACCGCACCTGGAGTATTGTGTGCAGTTTCGGTTTCCAAATTTGAGGAAGGACGTTCTTGCTATTGAGGGAGTGCAACGTAGGTTCACGAAGTTAATTCCCGGGAATGGCGGGACTGTCATATCAATCAATCAATCAAGCACTTTATTTATCCCCGAGGGGCAATTTAAAGGGCGCATTACAGTAGCTTTTAAAAAAAGAAAGGGACACAATCAACGAAGAGACAAACATTCAAAGCTACTCTCTGCACCAACCGGTCGACCGCACGAGCAGTGACCCAGCAAGGATTGGGTTGTCAGCAGCGATACAATAATAAAGAACACACAAAATGTAACACAAACATCCACCACAGCATTCAACACTGTGGTGGAAGGCACAAAAATTTGGCCAGTCCTCCTCCATTTCCCCCCCGTGGACAGGACCAGAGTCCAGAGTCAGTCCAGGATCGGCTCTTCCTCACCGGAGACAGCGGCTTTAAGTTGTTGTAGGCCGCAGGCTGGCGGTCAAGATTTAAAGTCCCCGCCGCAGCCAGAAGCACTGTAGACTGCAGGGCTGGCGGTCGAAGCTCACCTCCAGGGGTGATGGTAAGTGCATGCCGGCCCCGCAGTTAAAGTTGGCCGCGGGCCGGCAGTGATGGCTTCTTCTTCCCCCGGGTCCCCCACGAGGGATCCCGGGCTGTAGACGCCGCACCAGCTGGAGCTCTGCAGACTGGAGCTTCAGGCTGCGACTTCAGGCTGCCGGCTGCCCCGGGCCAGCGAAACGGAGCGCTCCCCTCCAGCGAGCCCCAGCGAGGGTTCACCCGCTCCACGCCGAGAGTCCACGCTGCGCCCGCTGCTGAAGCCCCGGGCGCGTCTCCGGGAAAGGCCGCGCTGATCCTTGATGTTAGGCCACGGGGGAGGCGACCTGGAAAAAGTCGCCTCTCCATGGAGGAGGCGACCGAAGTGGTTTCCCCCTCACCCCCCCACACTACCCCCCACACAAGACACACAAAGGAACATTAAATACATACTTTAAAACAAAATGGAATGATGGAATGGAACGGCTGGGCTTGTATAGTCTGCAACTTAGGATGAGAGAGGATCTAATTGAAACATATAAGATTATTAAGGGTTTGGACACGCCAGACGCAAGGAACATGTTCCCGATGTTGGGGGAGTCCAGAACCAGGGGCCACAGTTTAAGCAAAAGAGGTAAGCCATTTAGAACGGAGATGAGGAAAACTTTTTTCACACAGAGGGTTGTGAATCTGTGGAATTCTCTGCCTCAGAAGGCAGTGGAGGCCAATTCTCTGTATGCTTTCAAGAGAGAGTTGGATAGACCTCTTAAAGATAGCGGAGTCAGGGGATATGGGGAAAAGGCAGAAACAGGGTACTGAGTGTGGATGATCAGCCATGATCACAGTGAATGGTGGTGCTGGCTCGAAGGGCAGAATGGCCTACTCCTGCACATATTGTCTAATGTCTATAACCAGAAATATCACAGCTAATTTCAGCTCATGCTAATAGTATAATGATGAATGGATGGGAATGGATAGACTTGGATGTACCAGCACCTCAATCAAAGACCACTGTAAATGAGCCATCTGTTGCTATTGATGGCCATTCCTCCACTTCCGTGAGCCGAGGTTGCCATGCCCTGCTTCCCGAGCTGACCACAGAGCATTTTCCAAGGCTCAATGGGAGATGGGAAATATGCTCAGTTAAAGTCGCGAAACATGGAGAATTAGCTGAGAACCTCCAGCAAGCTTAAATTAATCTCCAGAAAATTACTGGGGAATTACTCAGTAGAAAAAAAAAGAGGGTTTTATGGAATTTCTATTCTCATTGTTAATTTATTGGTTATAAATATAGATGGGGGAAATAGTTTGTTTGCCTGAGTCAAAATTGTCTATCAAATGATAAAGGTACTGTAAAACCAAAATTGGCATTTCTCTGGATTTCTGAGATGTTGTGTATGTGTGGATGCTGGCTGAGGCATTCTCGTCAGTTCAATAAAAGTAGTAAAGTGTCCATCTTAGTTCCTGGAGGACAGGAGTGGAGGTGGTGGCAGAATGGGGTGTCTGTTTTCTTTCAAATATCCCACTGCACTTTCAAAGGAAAGAAAGAATGATTTTTGTTTGCTGGGTTCTTATTTATTTGTTTGTTGGGCTGTTGGTATTGTTGGCAAGGCCAGTATTTATTGATCATCCCCAAATTGCCTTTGGGAATGTGGTGGTGAGTCATCTTCCTGAACCATTGCAGCCTTTCTATAGAAAGTCCTCCACAGTGTTATTGCAGGTCCAGGGTGTAGACCCAGTGACAATGCAGGAACAGAAATATATTTCCAAGGCACAATTGAATTGAATTGAATTGAATTGAATACCTTTATTGTCATTCAGACCTTATGGTCTGAACGAAATTTTGTGCCTGTAGTCATACATACAATCATACAATAATAAACAACACTAAACACAAATTAACATCCACCACAGTGCATCCTCCAAGCACCTCCTCACTGTGGTGGAGGCAAAAATCTTAGGGCTGCAGTCTCTTCCCTCCTCTTCTCCCTCTGCGCTGAGGCGATTCCCCACCGGGCGATGGCACAAACAGTCCCGCGGCTCACTGAACCCCGCAAACGGGCCGGCTCAAACACCGCGGCCCGGGGTGGTCGAAGCTGCCGCCCTCCAGTCCAGCGGACGCAGCCGCTGGCCCGCGGCTGAACCCAGGACTCAGGTCACCGCCGCCAGAACGCCGTCCCAGCCACCCGAGCACCGTTCCAGCCCCGAGGCGGATCGTCCTCACGTGAGTGCCGTTCCTCCCTCGAGCCGGATCGCCCTCACGTGAGTGCCGTTCCTCCCTCGAGCTGGGCCGCTCCGACGGGAGTGCCGTTCCTCCCTCGAGCTGGGCCGCTCCGACGGGAGCGCCACAGCCCCTCACGGGAGAGTCTCAGCCCCTCGCCAGGCCGCCCTCACGGGAGCGTCACAGCCCCTCACGGGAGCGCCGTTCCAGCCCCGAGCTGGGCCGCCCTCACGGGAGCGAGCCCAGGGTGAGTCCTGACTGGCTGCCTCCGGAGTCTCGAGGTCGCCAGCTCCGCCATTAGGCCTCAGCGCAGACGGAGGCAGAGAAGGGGGATACGACAAAAAAGTCGCATTCCCCCGAAGGGAGAGACAGCAAGCCCCGTTTCAATGGTGTATGACAATGGATATCTGCATATAGTGATGTTCCCTTGTAACTGCTGCCTTAGTCCTCCCCAGTGGTAGATTGTGGACTTTGGAGGACAGAAAACAGGGACCAAACAAGTGGCCTGGATGCAATTGAGTTGTTCAGTATTAGGAGAGCAACACTCAGGCAGGGCAATGGATTAAAAAAAATTCTAACATCACATGAACAGCTGTTGCAGAGAAATGTTGACTCTGATGGAATGAAAAGTTGACAGAGAGGTTTTAATTTCAAATCATATCTGGTGAACTAAGAGGCGTAGGCTCTGACATCAATTTCCTGTTTCCTTTGACAGTGCCCTGCTGCCTATTCATTCCTGTCGGCCAGGATTACATTTCTTCACTCATTGTTAGTCCCCCAATTTGGCACAACCAGCCTGACCAATGCTGAAAATTCAACCATCCCTGCCATAACTGGGAACAGACTTTAAGTTTTTTTTTGAAGAGATTTAGGGTGGAAACAGGCCCTTCGGCCCAGAGTCTGCGCCGACGAACGAACCCTGTACACCAGCACCATCCTACATATGAGGGACAATTTACAATTTTTACGGAAGCCAATTAACATACAAACCCGTACGTCTTTGGGGTGTGTGAGGAAACTGGAGCATACAGAGAAAACCCACGTGTTCATAAGGAGAACATACAAACTCCGTACAGACAGCACGCGTAGTCTGGATCGAACTCGGGTTTCTGGCGCTGTAAGACAGCAACTCTCCCACTGCGTCTCCATGCCGCCCTCGGTGTTTGCACATCAAGTTGTTCAGCACATCCTGCTATCTTGGAAATAAACACTCAAGAACCATAAAGATCAGGAATACAATGTAGCAACAAAGTAGCAATGTCAGAATTTCCTGAGGGATTTCTTGAGCTGTTTTTACATGCTATGTAGTATGATTTCAGCATGGGCTTTAAATAACAAGTACCCAGCTTACTGTTTGGCCAGATAAAACTTCTGAGGGTAAATAGCATTAAGAAAGCCTCATGAGCTTTAATTTCCCATGTCACCTTCCCACCTGTTCATTACTCCCACCCCTTCATTCCACATCAGAGAATTATAGAGATGCAGCATAGAAACACGCCTTTTAGCCAACTGAGTCTGTATAGACCATCACCCTCTTCTTAATCTCATTCCTACTGCACACTTACTACAGCCTCTGAGGAATTCTTTGCATCCGAACATGTTGCAACATACGACTGCCACTCAGTGCGCCCAGCTATTTCAGAGGACAAAAGTTTTTAAAGGGGATTTTAGAGGCAGGCTTTTCCACACGTGGTTCAATCCGAAACGTGCAGCCAGAAAAAGTCGTGAAATCAGATACAATTTCTATGTTTCCAGCCATTTAAACAGACAAACATATAGCCATGGCATGGAAGGATACACTCCTAATGTGAGGAAATGGGATTAGTGCAGGGCAAAGAGGTCAAATATAGACACAAAATGCTGGAGTAGCTCAGCGGGTCAGGCAGCATCTTTGGAGAGAAGGAATCGGTGAGAACCTTCTTCAGTCTCGAGTCAGGGGAAAGGGGGTCAACATGGATGTAGCTTTGCTAATAATTGTGAGTCAGCTCAAAGCACAGAATAGAAACTGTAGCCATCTGAGATTCCAGTTGGAGCTGAGGAATCATAATGCAACAAACAAAAAGTAATGTTACTTTCATCCACATCCAGCTTCACTTTGCCTCTGAAGCTTGATGCTGACCTTTAGCATTCCCGAGAAACAACAGTGATCCTTATTATTGAATCATGAGGACAGAGGAGATCACTCAGCTCCTCACCAAGAGAGCAATCATGTTCACTTTATTTCTCTGCTCTTCTCCAATCTGCAGGCTATTCTTTAGCAAGTGGTAGCCAATAAGTGAGTTTGGTATTCTGACTGCGCATGCCCAGGTCATAGTTCACTCGCGATAAACATTCTCGGCAGCTGTGCTGCTGCATGAATACAGACCTGCATTTCATCCGTAGTCAGTATCGAACCCGGGTCTCCGGCGTTGCAAGCGCTGTTGAATTGCTAGTGGATCGTCCCCGTTCCCTCCCGAGTGTTCCTGAACTGACGGGACACCGGCCCGTTGTAGTGACGGCCCAGGCTTACAGCCAGCGCGGAGAAGAAGCGCTAACTCTAACTCAACTCTGCCTGTTCCGCCGGGTTAATCGTCAGCCCTGGACTGACGGGACACTGGCCCGGAGCAGCGGAGTTAGCGCTTCTTCTCTGCGCTGGCTGTAAGCCTGGTCCGCCACTGCAACGGGCTGGTGTCCCGTCAGTCCAGGGTCACCCTGGACATCTCCGGCCGCCCCCGGACAGGGATGGGACACTCGGGAGGGGACGGGGACGGTCCAGTAGCAATTCAACAGCGCTTGCAGTGTTGGAGACCCGGGTTCGATCCTGACTACGGATGAAACGCAGGTCTGTAAACATGCAGCAGCACAGTTGCCGAGAATGGTTATCGTGAGTGACATTTGACAAATCGCATGATTGCTTGCATTTTTCGGAATACCAAACTCGCTTATCCGTTGACATTCCTAATGGATTCTCTTGAGACTTTCCCTGCAGGAAGCAAACTCCAAATCTTAACTCTTCTTAGTCCAAAATTGTTCTTGCAAATTTTGGCTAAAATTTTAAATCCACATCTATTGTTCCTTGAACAATCCACTGATGGACCAGCGGGATTTCCTTTGCATACCTTAAATCAGTTATGATCTTATACTCTCTACCAAATGTCCTCTCAGCCTTATATGCTCCAAGGAGAACAATTTTTGTTTCTCAGAGCTCAGAGGTTTCTCATTCATGGAACCATTTAAGTAAATATTTTCTGCACAGTCTCTGATACTTTCATATTCTTCCAAACTAAGGTGATCAGAACAATGCAATATTCCAGTTGTAGCTTAAATGGTATTTTTTAGTTTCAACAGCATCTCTTTCCAAATCCGAAGAATTCGCACAATATTAAGAAGGGCACAAAGTACTGGAGTAACTCAGCGGATCAGGTTGCATCTCTGGTGAACATGGATAGATGACTTTTGGTGATTTACTCCAGCACCTTGGGTCTTTTTTTTGTGAACCAGCATCTGCAGTTCCTTGTATTCACACAATATTGGTTTGCAATTTTGGTCACTAAAATGTTGATAAAACAATTTATGTTGTCTTTATTCCCAATTCAAAATGATACAAGCACTTAGTTAATTAAAGTAGTTAGATTTGCTTGTTTGCAGGTGCAAATAATTTTAAATCACTCCCATCTTAATGTTCCGTTCTCATAAGATAATATGTCAATTGTTAGACGTTTTAGAGTTTGAATTGATTTTGCATTTTTATAACTCATAACTATTAGATTAGTCATGGAATCGTAATTACACAGCGTGTAAACAGCCCTTTCAGCCCAACTTGCCCATGTCCCATCTACACTAGCCCCACCTGCCTGCGTTTGCCCATCTCTATATAACTAAAAGTCTTCGTAATTCCCCTTCTTCCAAACGCTAGGCCACAGCCTTCCCATTTTCACACATCCTACTCACGTTTTTCCCGTGGTGACGATAAACATCTTTCCGTCGCATTTCCACATATATTTCCGAAGTTATTAATCGTTGAAATTTTAAAAACAGCCCGATTTCTTCAAACTTACCCATTTTAAACAAAAATCCAAGTGACGTCACAATGCACTTGCAAGGCAGGACGGACCACTCCGGGAGGGAGGGGCACTCCAGCGCTCCGTCCCCCCTCCTCCCCTCGCCCCCCCCCCTCCACTCCACCCCACCCCACCGCTTCCCTCCCCCCCACCCCACCTCCAGTGCACCAATCACAATGGGCTCTCAAGCTGCCGAGTGCCACACCCGCTGGCCCCTCCCCCCCGAGTTATTCATTATTAAAGTTTCAAAAAAAGGCAAACGGGTTGCATTGGGGGAATGGGTGAGTGCTGGAATATTACGTTGGGGGAGCAGACCCAACGGGTCTGCACGGTTTAGTATCCCTCTAAACCTGTCCTGTCCATGTACCTGTCTAAACGTTGTGATAATCCCTTCCCCGACCCTCCTTCGACAGCTCCCTCCATTCACACACCACCCTCTGTGTAAAAAAGTTACTCCTCAGGTTCCTATTAAATTTTTTGTCCCTCACGTTAAACCTCTGGCTCTCAATTTTCATACTCTGAGCAAGAGACACTGTGCGTCTACCCAATCTATTCCTCTCATGTCTTTGTACACCTCTATATTGATCAAAATTAGAGGGATAAAAAAAAACTCAGAATGAGGATGTAATTTATTTATACATCACTAGGTGGTGCCATGAGCCAGCAGGATGGCATTTTCTGGGAAACCAGAAGTTGCAGCTGGTCTGACTGACTGGTTAGTTTCACATTTTCTTGGCCTGAATAATTTGATGGAGATGTGTTTTGACAGTGCTTACTCATGTGGCACCACTTCATTCAAATGGCTAATAAATTGTCAATCACACTCACAACAGTCACTGCTTCAGTGGGTGTTACTGTTGTTAGGCTGAGTAATATAGATTTAAAATGGGAAGTGGTATACCAACAACTAATGTACAAAATCATGAGAGGAATAGATTGGGAAAACACAGAGTCTCTTGCCCACAGTAAGAGAATTGAGAACCAGCTTTAAGGGGAAATTTAATAAGAACCTGAGGGGTAACTTTTTCACACAAAGGGTGGTGGGTATATGGAACGAGCT
Source organism: Amblyraja radiata (assembly GCF_010909765.2). Lineage (NCBI taxonomy): Eukaryota > Metazoa > Chordata > Chondrichthyes > Rajiformes > Rajidae > Amblyraja > Amblyraja radiata. The sequence goes on from NC_045964.1 coordinate 22,848,983, forward strand.
GCCAGAGGAGGTAGTTGAGGCTGGTACGATTGCAACCTTTACGAAACATTTAGAAAGGTACATGGATAGGAAATGTTTAGAGGGATATGGACCAAATGCTGGCAGGTGGGACTAGTGGAGATGGGACGTTGGTTGGTGTGGGCAAGTTGGACCGAATGGTTTGTTTCCATAATTTATGACTAACTAAATTTGGGTTTCCAAGCACTTGGTAGACGCGGTGGAAGATAGTGGCCTTCAAATGGGGGTGGTTGGAGAAAGCATCCTGCTAGATGTTCACTGACTGTAACTGCATGAAAAATGTTCCCGATGTTGGGGGAATCCAGAACCAGGGGCCACAGTTTAAGAATAATGTGTAGGCCATTTAGGACTGAGATGAGGACAAACATTCTTCACCCAGAGAGTTGTGAATCGGTGGAATTCTCTGCCACAGAAGGCAGTGGAGTCCAATTCATTGGATATTTCTAATGCATTTTAGATTTCTCGAAAGTCTTACTTTTAAAAAGGTAACGTTTCCACAAACATATACCCCCTTTATTAATGTCATGGTTTGGTGATTCTAAATTCAAATCAAAATGAAATATACGTCAAAAGGAGAACGCATACTTTCAAAATACTCTGATTTATTTCCCCGAGCAAAACATAATTTGTATGACTTTGCAAAATCAGGAAATGTTATGATTATTTCTTGTCCCTTTTTCCAATGACAAAAAAATAATACCACTTGAAATTATAACACATTTTAAAGTTTTTTGTCAATATTTCTGTACCATGGAAGGCACTGCCGTCGATCCGGGGGGGGGAGGGGGGTGGGGGGTGATGGCCTGCATTATTATCCCTCCGTTTTTGGAGGTCGAGCAATATCAAAAATAATAATCACCTGCTCCTATCTCTCATGTTCCTATTTCTCATGTATCCCTACATTACCTTAAAAATACTTCAAACAAAAAACATTGAAATCATACTTCTACAATGCACGAAAACATGATTTTAATACATCAAATTTCAAAAAGGCCCTACACACCCTTCCCCCGCTTAGTCGCTCCATTCCCTCGCCGGGTACCCCCAAGGCCAGTGATCAGTGATCACTCAGTCCCCCACTTTCAAAAATGCTCCGCGGCCCCTGAACAAGGTTTGAAGACATTGGTGTACACATAATGAATGATTAAATGTGTTTTGCTTTCATACTCCACATGCATAAATTAAAACTGCCCTTCTAATTTTGGTCACAAAAATGTTATTAATGTAACATCTGCTGACATAATTCCCAGTTCAAAATGACCCCACAATTGTCGAACTTCAATTTTATCATTTAAAATGACCTATCTTCTTTTCAAGCTACATGTAGTCAGAGACACACTTCTCTCCTGTACAAATGTATGGTCACTCCAGTCAGGAAAAAGCAACCAATTTTAAACATTGCCCGTTTGAAACTAGAACTTCACTAATTAGCCATTATCAATTTACCCTAAGTGACCAGGGAGCACTGGGTCTGACAGGAATTTCTGAAATTACTCAGGGTATCATTTTGGATCGATAACATACTGTAATTTGACAAGCACAAATACTGAGCCAAGAATGTGCATGCCTGAACAAAGGTATAGGACGGGCACTGATGCTCCTGAACTATTCCCAAGGATGAAACAGAGTAACTCTGTTGGTTTCATGTCAGTTAAATCTAACTGCTGAAAAGACAGCAAACTAAATGCAAATGAATGAAAACGGTGGACAGGGAGCATAAAACCTGCAAGAAGCCAAAGAATCAGGAGTATCAAGATGAGGAGTTTAGCAAAGGTCCCAGAACAAAATGATAAGTAGACTAAGACTTTGTATCCTGAGCATCCTGTGACTGTGATCGGACCATCTTCTGCCATGGTATGATCCAGAATATCCTCCCGAGTTCCTGCAGTGATTCCAAATGTTCCTAAACATCAAAAATCCTGAGCATGAGCAGGTAGGGGTACTTCCCACACACATAGTTGCCTTAAACACCTGAAACATCCTGGTATTCCCGTGTAGCACAAGAAATGCAGGCATATTTAACATATGATGAGCATTTGTAGGCACTGGGCCTATATTCGCCGGAGTTTATAAGAATGAGGGGGGACCTCATTGAAAAGTATAGAATAGTGAAAGGCTTTAATAAAGTGGATGTGGAAAGGGTGTTTCCCCTACTGGGAGAGTCTATGACGAGAGGTCATAGCCTCAGAATAAAGGACGTTCTTGTAGAAAGGAGATGAGGAGGAATTTCTTTAGTCAGGGGATGGGGAATCTGTAGAATTCTTTGCCACAGAAGGCTGTGGAGGCAAAGTCAGTGGATATATTTATGGCAGAGATAGATAGATTCTTGATTAGTACGGGTGTCAGAGGTTATGGGGAGAAGGCAGGAGAATGGGATTTGGAGGGAGAGATAGATCAGCAATGATTGAATGGCGGAGTAGATTTGATGGGGCGAATGGCATAATTAGAGTCATAGTCATATAGTGACAGTGTGGAAACAGGCCCTTCGGCCCAACTTGCCCACACCAGCCAACATGTCCCAGCTACACTAGTCCCACCTGCCTGCGCTTGGTCCATATCCCTCCAAACCTGTCCTATCCATGTACCAGTGTAATTGTTTCTTAAGCGTTCGGATAGTCCTAGCCTCAACTATCTCCTCTGGCAGCTTGTTCCATACACCCACCACCCTTTGTGTGAAAATGTTACACCTCAGATTCCTAATAAATCTCTTCCCCTTCACCTTGAACCTATGTCCTCTGGTCCTCAATTCCCCTACTCTGGGTAAGAGATTCTGTGTATCTACCCGATCTAGTCCTCTCATGATTTTATACACCTGTATAAGGTCACCCCTCATCCTCTTGCGCTCCAAGGAATAAAGCCCCAGCCTACCCAACCTCTTCCTATAGCTCACACCCTCTAGTCCTGGCAACATCCTCGTAAATCTTCGCTGAACCCTTTCAAGCTTGACAAAATATCTTTCCTATAACATGGTTCCCAGAACTGAACACAATACTCTAAATGCAGTCTCACCAATGTCTTGTACACCTGCAACATGACCTCCCAACCTATACTCAATACTCTGACTAATGAAGGCCAATGTGCCAAAAGCCTTTTTCACCACCTTATCTACCATTCACCTGCACTCCTAGATCCCTCTGCTCTACAACACTCCCCAGAGGCCCACCTGCTCTTTTTAGACGTCCCAATATACAACACCTCACATTTCTCTGTATTAAATTCCATCAGCTCACCTGGTCAATCGATCAAGATCCTGCTGCAATCTTTCACAACCATCTTCACTATCTGCAAAACCACCCACTTTTGTATCATCAGCAAATTCTACTCCTATCACTTATGATATTCACTGTTCCTCCATTCTGTGTAAAATACGACATTGAATAATGTAGTGTTGCTTTAACTTTATCTACTCCAGATACTCATTAAACATAATTTTGCAAGGCATTAGTACTATGGTCTCTTTTGATACCTGAAGATCATAACAATTTAAATTTAGTAATTACTATCCATTATTCTGGGGCTTTCATCGGCTTTTGTATTTAATTTAGAAACATGGAACTGCAGATGCTGGTTTACAAAAAAAAAGGACACAAAGTACTGGAGTAACTCAGCGGGTCAGGGAGCATCCGTGGAGAACATGGATAGGTGACGTTTCGGGTTGGAACTCTTTTTCAGACTGTCGGAGAGAGGAAAACTTATTCAAAGTGGCGATTTTACAATGGAGCAGTCAAAATGGAGAAACTAGGAACTCCAGCTGCTGGTTTACAAAAAAAGACACAAAGAAGATTGTGATTGACTTCAGGAAGCGAACCAGTACACACACCCCAGTATACATTGATGACACTGAAGTTGAGATGGTCAAAAACCTCAAGTTCTTTGGAATAAATGTCACCAGCAATTTGTCCTGGACCCGCCACATCAAAGCAATGGCCAAGAAATCACACCAATGCCTCTACTTCCTTAGAGGGCATTTTATCGGAATGCATCACAGGATTTGAGAACAGCACCATCCAAGACCGCGAGATATTGAAGAGAATCGGGGTCCCGACCATAAGCGTCCCTGGAGAGCGTGGATAGGTGACGTTTTTGGAGGGACCCTTCTTCAGACTGTTGGCAGTGACGGTATCGACCACATAAACTGTTGTAGCAAAAGAAGCTGCGTAATGTGAGGCATCAGAGACTCGTTTTGGGTGGAATTAAGGAAAATAGTGGTGATATTATGCTGCTGAGTATCTACAAATTGGTTTGTAGATTAATTGACTTCTGTAAATTGTAAATTGTCTCTGCTGTGTAGGATGGAACTAGTACACGTGGTGATCGCTGGTCGGCGCAGTCTCATTGGGCTGAAGGGCCTGTTTCAATACTACGTCCCTAAGGTCTAATGTCTAAAAATCCCATCCCACACATACCTTTCTTGGCTGACGTTTTGTGTATCAAGTTACGGAATGCCAATTATTGGAATTGGTATTCTTACGAATTTCAGGAGTCTGCTGTCAGGCTCAGGAGCTACCAATTCACCCACAGTGCATTTAATGTGCATTTATATGGCTGATTAGTGCAATTCTGCTTCCAACCAGGTGGTGTTGCAGTAAGATTGTTTACCAGCAAAATCTGTACAGAGCAGCAAGGAATTAGGAAGGGAGACAAAAATGCAGGATTCTTCAGTCTGAAGAAGGGCCTCGACCCGAAACATCACCTATTCCTTCGCTCCATAGATGCTGCCTCACCCTCTGAGTTTCTCCAGCATATTTGTCTACCTTCGATTTTTCCAGCATCTGATTTGATTTGATTTGATTTCATTTGATTTAATTTATTGTCATTGTCTTCAATGAAGAGACAACATTATTTTTCCCTTACAGTCATACAAAAATATTTTAAAAAAACACAAAACACGGAACACAGTAGTCCACAACACAAACATTCCCACAGCAGCATCAAAATTCCCCACTGTGAGGGAAGGAACCAAAGTCCAGTCAACCTCCTCGCCAATGTTCCCCAACGTTCATCCGTGGTCGGGGTCTCCCGAGCACTCCGTAGTCGCCGCTATGGGCGGCCCCATGTTCAGGCCCTCTCGCCGGGAACCTCTCGTTGGCCACCTTCCACCGGAGTCCGCGGCTCCCGATGTCCACAGGCCGCGCTGGACGGCGATTCGGCTGGCGACCCCCGGCAAAGGGTCCCAGGACTCCGCGATGTTAAAGTCAGCGCCGCCCGCGTTGGGAGCTCTGCACCCACAGCTTTGCGATGTTGGAGCGGCGGCCCAGCACTCCGGAGCTCCAAGCGTCGATCTCAGGAAGGCCTCGCCCGCTCCGCGATGTTTCCAGCGCCTCGCCGCCGCTGCTGAAGCTCTGGTCCGGTCCCGGCAGGAAAGGCCGCGCCAATCCAGCTGGTAGCCGCGAGGTGGGGGGCAAGGACGCAACTCGGATAATAGCCGCATCCTCGCCAGGAAGCGACTGAAGGGCGGTTTCCCCCTTACCCTACCTGCTTCCCCCCACATAATACCGAAAAAACCCTAAAAAAACACATTCTAAACATAACTAAATAAAAAAAGACAGCCAGACCGTGGGCGGAGACAGCTAGCAACAGCGCCACCAAATGTCCAGACCCCACCGGATCTGCAGTTCTTTCTCAAGCAAGGAATTAGGAAATCAGTATTCTCAGCCATGCTATTCAGGAAAAGAAAGAAAAACACAGTGGGGGGCCACATTGAGAATGTAAATTATTATAGCAAAAAAAGATGGATAATGCGTGGCATCAAATAATCGTTTTGGTTGGAATTAAGGAAAACAGCACTGATATTATGCTGCTATAAAGGCTATCAAATATTGGAAAGAATTTCAAGCAGCTAATTATAGGGCAAGTTAGGGAACATTTCAAGAACTATTTGTACAGATAATTAAATAAGTTTAGTTATGCCAACATATCTACAGTGTGATTAAAGATCCTGATGGTTGATGGGAAGAAGCTGTTCTTGAACCAGGAGATCACAGTTCTTAGGCTTCTGTACTCTTTTCCTGATGGTAGCAACACCATGAGAGAATAGTGTGGGCCTTTGATAAAATCAGCTGCCTGACTCTACAGTATTAAGGGCAAAAATAGGGGCCAAGTGTGGTACTTAAAAGATTAGTGGAAGAAAGCAGGGTTGGATTACGTTCTGAGAACGAAAGTACAGAAGAGCATGTTTTAGAGGTGGTGATTATGAAGAAGGGTCCCAACCTGAAATGTCACCTATCCATTTTCTCCAGAGATGATGCCTGACCCGCTGAGTTACTCCAGCTTTCAGTGTCTATCTTTGATGGAAAAGGGATAATCAAGGTCAATAAGTTCTTAGCTGGAAGAGGGATTTTTTTTTTAGTGAGCTGTGAAAGGATCTGAGCCCGGTGGATTGGTATCAAAAGCTGGAAGTTAAGACAAACATTTGTTTTGGAAAATGTTCATAAAACTGGGAATGAAACGTTAGCAAGATCAAAGAGCTGATTGCTGACTTCAGGTAGGGCAAGCCGAGGATCTATGACCCTCCTCTCTTCATTGGTAGGATGGCAATAGACCAAGTGAACAGTTTCAAGTTCCTGGGTGTGCACAACTCTGAAGATGTGTTTTGCGCTCAGCACATTAATCCAAACACAAAGAAAGCCAGTCTGAAGAAGGGTCTCAACGTGAAATTTCACCCATTCCTTCTCTCCAGAGATGCTACCTGTCCCACTGAGTTACTGCTGCCTTTTATGTCCATCTTTGGTGTAACCAGCATCTGCAGCTCCTTCCTACACAAAGAAAGCTATTGACACCTCCATCTCTTGAGATGATTGTGGTGATTCAATATATGCGGCTGAATACGTTATCAAACTTCGACAATATACTGTAGAGAGGATACTGACTGGTTTGTATCATGGCCTGGTTCTGTAATTTCAATTGTAATTCAAAAGGCTTTAAAATGACTTGGTATTAATACCTTATGATGCCCGTTTCAAGTGTGGTTTCAAATCGAGATCACCATCTTTACTGAAGGTATTGGATTAGAAAATGCAGATAGTCAGTTTTAGAACACATCATCAAATGGGTTTAAAACAGAAAATTGCTGGAAACAATCATCGGATTAGGAAGAATCTCTGGAAAAAAAGTAGAATTAGCAGAATCTCTGGAAAAAAAGCAAGAAAACTAATGGAAACAAGTGAAAACTGTGAAATGCAGGTCAGAGAGGTTGCTGAGGCCTGAGACCCATGAGGAAAGTTCTGGAAATGTCCAACGCATCAGGCAGTGTTTGTGGAGAAAGAAATGTGTCATGTGTTCTCAAAACAAAATATTACTTATATTATATTGCAATAATTATTCCGGAAGGCTTATTTTAAATCCGGATGTTTTGAGTGGGGGTGGTGAAAGGGGGAAACCGTTCTTCAGTCACCCTCAACGGAGAGGCGACTTTTTCCATGTCGCTTCTCTGCCTCCCCTCTCGCGGCCTAACAGCTTGGATTGGAGCGGTCTTTCCTGGAGTCGGGCCCGGAGAATCAGCAGCGGGCGCAGCGTGGAATCTTTCCATCACGGAGCGGGCGAACCCTTGCCGGGTGTCGCCAGAGAAGAGTGCTCCGATCGCTGGCCCGCGGACTATGACATCCTGAAGGCGCGGAGTTTCTAACCACGGGCATGGCGTGGACTTTCCATCACGGAGTCTGGGATCCCTTGCCGGGGATCGCTGGGGAAGAGCTCCGACCGCCGGCCTGTGGCCTGTAACATCCTGAAGCCGCCATCTCCGGTAGGAAAGTGCCGATTCGGGCACTCCAAGTGTGTTCGACCGTTCATGGCCCCGACCACGGGTGAACAAGGGGGGAGGACTGGCTGAACTTTGTGCCTTCCACCACAGTGAAGAATGTTGTGGTGGATGTTTGTGTTAAATCTTATTGTGTATTGTGTGTTCTTTTTAAGTGTATCGCTGCTGGCAAATTCATTTCTTTGCACCTTCGGGTGTATGTGACAAATAAATTTGACTTTGGATTACAAAGCCTGCTTAAATTATGAACAATAATTAGCTTTAATTCAAGGTATAGCAAATGCTAATGGTACAATAGGGCAAGCAGTTAATGCTATTATCTCACAGCTGCAGTGATCTGGGTTCAATTCTGACCTCTGGAGTCGGTGTGAAGTCTGCATATTCTCCTTGTGACTTCCGATATTGACTTCCAAAATATAAAGAAATGCGAATTAATCTATTTCATACGAAAATACAACATATATCCCTCCCCTACAGTAATCGGTTTCATCCCAGGTGGTCCAGTTTTCTTTCTCAGCCCGAAGGTCTGCTGGATATTAATTGGTCACTGTTCATTAACTCTCATGTAGGTGGATGGTTGGAAAATTGAAAAAAGTTGATGGGCATGTGATGGAGAACAGGCTACAGGAAAATAGTGGGGAAATGGATGCAATGGAACTGCTGAGTGCCCACATGGACATATTTGATGTCAAATGGTTAAATATTCTTCTATGTTTGAAGAAAATATTAAAATAAGAAATGTTGCCAATTTGAAATATTTACTTCCAAAATAGAAAATTAGAATGTTTCCACCATTTTCTATTTCAAACATCCAGCATCTCTAGGTTTTTGATTTTCATAATATAGCACACCACCAAATGAGACAAATTAACCAATTCAGCACCCGTCTACTCCAAATGTTTGTTCCATTTACTAATGCTGCTGTTTGGGCGGCACAGTGGCACAACGGTGGAGTTGCTGCCTTACAGCACCTGAGACCCGATATCAATTCCGACTACGGGTGCTGTCCGTACAGAGTTTGTACGTTCTTCCCGTGACCGCATGGGTTTTCTCCAAGATCTTCGGTTTCCTCCCACACTCCAAAGACAGGTTTGTAGGTTAATTGGCTGGTATAAGTGTAAAATTTTAAATTGTCCCAAATGCGTGTGTAAAATAGTGTTGATGTGCAGGGATTGCCGGTGGGTGCGAACTCGGTGAGCTGAAGGGCCTGTTTCTGCACTGTATCTCTAAACTAAACTGTACACTTGCTGAGGGAGAAAAGGCTACTGTAATAAGTGGCTCCCAAACGCCTGCTCGACATCACCTCACAAACCCATGACTGCAATCACTTAGTGACAATGGTAGCAGATGCATTTGCAACTCAAGGTCCATTCTCATTGAGAAACATTTTATTGTTTCTTCATTGATGCTGGGTAAAATCCTGGTATTTCCTAACAGCACTGCAGTTTAGCAGCTACTTCAGTTGTAGATTTGACACTATCTCAAAAGCAAGTTAGGATTGGGAATAAATACTTGCCTTAATAGCAATGGACATGCTGCATCAAAAAATTAAAGCCGTACAGTACTGAAATAACAGGGGTTTTTATTTGTTTTAAACTGCAATGCTAAAGATTTTTTTTTCCAATATAATGACAAATATAATATAGCACGTTACATCAAAGTATTAGAAAAGCTATGAATCGTTAGGTAACAAATAGATGTCAAAGGTACACTGCAGAATGATGTCAGCGATGAGCCACAATTATCTTAGGAATGGACTTCCTTCCAACTGCAACCCAGATCATTAATCATTTGAAACTAGGTTGCAAATTTTTAATCTTCACAGCAATCAAACTGAGATTGACTAATGCAAGCAAATACCACTTCAATTTATTTTATGGTATACTTACTTGCATGTGTTCTCTCGCAGGTAACAAAGACAAGCAATAAGCAGGACATGCACAGTCAATGTCTGGTCTGTATTAAAAACTATTTAGGTGTCGTTTGTATCAACTGTTGCTGCAATGAGATACATCTGAAAATCTTGGAAATTTCTTGGTACAATAAGGACCTAGAAAGGCCATATTGTGAATCATTTTAAAAATGTTTTAAGATTGCTTTAATTAAATGCTCATGATTCTAATTTAAAGCAATATTGCATTGGATTACCACATAGTGAATCATATGCTAGTTTCATTTTAGCAATTATTAAAAGTTTCTGCAAAAGGAGAACAAATTTCATGATTCAGAGTGAATCAAAATCATCCTCCATCAGAGTATAAAAATGCAATTTGCTCACTCGAATAACAAACAGAAAATGCCTACCGCTGCAGCTCTGAGAGACAGTATTTCATTAGCTAGCTAAATGGAACACAATTCCCAGCAGTTGACAGCCCAAGACACATCATCAGGTGATCTTTGCGGTGCAAACTTAATTTCCTTCTGAAAGACTGAACACATATTAAAATTATCCAATATTTTTGTTCAAGCAGCCACAAATGCTATTATTTTCCTCTCCAACTTCCACATTCTCATTTACAGATGACAAATATTTTTAGTTCACTTTGAAACAATTGTCAATTCAGCTTCAAAGGATAGGGAAATTGCCCTAAAATCTAAATCTAAACACAACTGTTTTACTGGAATTACACCACAGATTAGAGCAAAATTTAACAATGCATTATTATCTCTCAAATTTCAAAGTGCTTGTTTACCAGATTATCATTAATAATTATATTTACCAGATTATCCTAAAAACAAACCTGGGTCACTCATATTCTTCAGAGAAGAAAATCTTTCATGCTTAGCCAGCTGGCCAATGCTCAACTTCAGACCCACCTGTTCAATTGACTCTTAACTGCCTCATCCATCTGGGGAACTGGGGTGAACAACAGATGTCGACGATGCTGGCAACTTCCATATCCCACAAATAAATTGATTTAAAAAAACAAGATGCAATAGAAACCCATTGGTTTAACACTGAATTCTATCTCCTGATAGCTACTAAATATTCTGGGCCTACAATCAGTCTGAAGAAGGGTTCCAAACCGAAACGTCGTCTATCAACCAGTCTGAAGAAAGGTCCCGACCCGAAACGTCAGCTATCAAAGTAGTCTGAAGAAGGGTCCCGACCCTAAACTTCACCTATCTATGTTCTCCTGAGATGTTACCTGACCTGATGAGTTATTCCAGCACTCTGTGTCTTCTCTTGTAAACAATAATCTGTAGTTCCTTGTTCCTACATTTCTAAATGTTCTGGATCTCTGTGATTTGTACCTCAGCTCACCCAATTCCCAAGGAAAAAGAAAAAATGACCTGTGGACTAAATGGAAGCCAATTCCAAAAACAAGATATTCATCCTCTGAGGAGGTCAAAAATATATATAAATTGAATACAAATTAGTTTGGATATATTCCCTGTAAAATGAATTAAAAGCAGAGCATTGCTTTTCTCCTTTCCAAAAATGCATTGAGTTGGTTGTAGTGAAAATCATGCAAGTTATACATTAGACAGAAAAGACAGCAGTTTAAAATAAAGTAGAAATACATGTTAACACTGTTAAATATGCAACAATAAATGCAAACAAAAAATTGGAAAGGATGACATAGATTTATTTATGGAACATTCTTTAGTCACAGGTTTAGAAAAGGTTTCTATTTTAGTTTATCATTCATTTCTCCAACTTGCTGCTTCTCACCTAACCCAAATATTTTCCCCAAAGTGTGCAGAAATAGAGATTTCAGAAGAGAGGAGCCATTTGTCGTGGATCATCTGGCAAGACACTGATAGAGTCTTCTGCTTTTCCACACAACATACACAACATGGTGTATTCCTGGAGGAAAAAGGGGACAAGGCTTAATACTTCAACCAACACCAACACTGCAAATAAGATACAGCAATCGGTTCAGTGTGAAAGCAGTTGCCAAAAGTCAATTTGAAGCACACATGGTCAGAGAATCATTAACAATCAACAATCATTAGGCAACAGGAGAGGCTAATTTGGGAGACAAGTTATAACAATATAGATAAAGAATGGTTGGATGATCCTAAAACAATGCAACGTGTGTAAAATGTTCCATGGCATCTACTTCAACAATTCTATCCAAGTTTTACATGTGCCTCTGATCACCTTATTTTCCATTATGTAAAAAAAACTTAAGTGTCTGAGTCACAAATTGATACCCACAAATGGCATGGTCCATTTTCTGGAATGTTTTTGACAGATATTGTTCAAGAGAAGATCTACCAATTGCTGTCATGAGATAAATCAATTATTGTTCATTTATTTATTTTTTTAAATATTTTTTTTATTAGAAGTACAGTAAATTACAGTAATACACGTCACATATATCTTATTACATTTGTTGTACCACTTCGTTTTTCTAGCTTAAAAAAAGGTAGACATAAAAGAAGTAAGGAAAGTGAGCAAGAATCGTGAAGGTGCAGGAAAGTGTTGGGAAAAGAAAGCCCCTTAGGGAAGAAGTTAGAGAAGGAAGTAAAGAAAGGAAATAAGACCCTAGAAAGAAAAGAAAAAAAAGGAAAAACAATCGCTCTATTGTAACACAAAACTCCGCAAAAAAGGATATACCAACCGTGTTTTTTAAAAATTTATTTTATACCCCCGTTACCAGATCCTGGTACCATTTATATTTTAAATTACTATTGCACCTTATGCTTGTAATAGTTCCATAAATGCAGACCACGTCTTTTGGAAGTGGTCTGCTTTGCCTGCTAGGAGGAGTCTCATCTCTTCCAAGTGTAGTGTTTCGAACATGTTTGAAATCCACATTTTTATTGTTGGTATTGGAGCATTTTTCCAAAATTTGAGTATAAGCTTTTTTCCCATTATTAGCCCGTAATTAAGTAAGTTCTTTTGAAACACGTTTAATTCGGGGTTACCTTCCGATATTCCAAAAATGATCCATTCTGCTTTTGGTACAAGTTTTATTTTAATTAATTTTGTGAAGATTTCAAATATTTAGTTCCAGAATTTTTGGATTTTAATACAAAAAACAAAAGAGTGCGCTATGGTAGCTTCTTGTGACTGACATTTATCACAAATGGGTGAGACATTGGGGAAAAGTTTATTTATTTTAGTTTTTGAATAATATAGTCTATGTAATGTTTTATATTGAATTAGAGTATGTCGTACGTTGATCGAGCATTTATGCACATATAGTAAGTGTTTATCCCAGCTCTCTTTTGAAATGTTTATAGCTAGTTCTTGTCCCAGTCTCTTCTAATACCATCAGTTGTAGGTATTTCTATATTTAAAATAATGTTGTATAAGTATGATATTAGATTTGCTGATTCAGCCTTTGTCTTCATGGCTTCATCCAATAAGTCTGGGGGCATGTTATGATAGTCTTTTGTGTATTTTTTCAGATAGTCACGGATTTGAAGATATTTAAAATATTGATTATTTTTCAAATTATATTTCAGTTGTAATTGTTGAAATGATAATAATTTTCCTAATTCATACAAGTCTCCGAGCATTTTGATTCCCATTCTTTCCCATTGTGTAAATGATTTATCTATAATTGAAGGTTTAAACGACGGGTTATTGACTATTGGCATTAAAAGAGATAGATTTCTTAATTTTAGATTCTGTTTTATTTGTTTCCAAGTTCTAATTGTGCTATGTATCATTGGATTTTTATTATAATTTTTGTTATTCAGATTCATTGGTGAGAGGAGAGTCGCTCCTGTATTACACCAAGAGCAGTCCTCTCTCTCCATTACAATCCAGTCCACCTGCTGGGCAGAGTTGTCCAGCAGGTGAATCATATTTTTAATATTTACTGCCCAATTATAGTACATAAAGTTAGGGAGCGCTAGACCACCCATCTCTTTTGGTTTACTAAGGTGTGCTCTTTGTATTCTGTGGGATTTATAATCCCATATAAAATTTGTATTGTCTGAGTCTAGTTTTTTGAAAAACTTTTTTGGAAGATATATTGGAATTGATTGAAATAAATATAGGATTTGTGGTAAAAATATCATTTTTATAGCATTTATTCGACCTATTAAAGACATCGGGAGCATTTTCCAGAATTTGATTATTATTGTTCATTTATATAAAGAATACTGGCATACATCAACATTGGTTAAGAGGCAACTGATTTAAACCAGTAATTTAAAGTTAATGTTCAAAATACTAAGAACTGCAAAAGATTTCAATTTTGCTTGATTGCCTAACACTCTGCCAGATTTCTTGGAGTTGTACAGCAGATAAATAAATATGCCCATATTAAAGAAGGCCCATGCCAAAATGTTGCCTGTCCATTCTCTTCACAGATGCTTCCTAACCCGCTGAGTCCTTCTGGCACTTTTTTGCTCAAGATTCCAGCATCTGCAGTTTTCTAGTGTTTCCATAGGAACAGGCCCTTTGACCATCGTGCCGATGCTGACTATGGAAATAGACTATGCCGACTATGGTCCAAGCTGCCTATCCATACTAATCTCATGTGCCTGCATTAATTCCACATCCCTTTTAGCCGTCCTAGTTCAAGTGCCTGTCCAGAAGAATCTTCATGTTGTTACTGTTCTGCCTCCACCACCTGCTCTGGCAGCGCATTCCAGATATCAACTACACTTTCTGTGCAAAATCGCCCCTCAGATCCTCTTAGAAACTCCTCTCTGTCTCACGTTAACCCTCTACTCTCTGTTTGCTTTATCTATGTATCTCATAATATCATATACCTCTAGTGTGTCACCTTCGGACAATTCACTCCAGGGAAAACAGATCCAGTCTATTCAATCCAATAACATCTTCGTGAATCTTTTCTGCACCTGCTCCAGCTTAAACACATCCTTCCTACACCAGAACTGCAGACGATACTCCAAGTGCAGCCTAATCATGATTTGTAATAACCTATGACATGATGGCCTAACTCTTATACTTAATATGTTGGCAGATAAAACAAGCATGCCATATATCCTCCTCACACTATCTTCTTTGTTGCCACTTTCACGTAACTATGTACTTGATCTCTCTGTACCACACCATTCCCCAGGACCCTGCCATTCACTGTGTATATATATCCTGGCTTGATTAAACTTTCCAAAATGCATAATTTCATACTTGTCCAAGATAAATATAATTTCCCATTCCCTTGTAAAATTTCCCAGTTGCAATAACCAGTTGTTGTAACCTTCGACAATCTTCTTTGGTGGACTACCTGTAAACTCATAAACATTCCTCCTACATTCTCATCCAAATATACATGACAATCAACAGAGCAACCAGTGCACACTGAAGACAAGCCTCTAAGGTGAGAAACAACCCTCCAATGTCACCCAGCCAATTTTGTAGCTAATCTGCTGGTTGACCCAGGATCCCAAATGTAACTTTTCAGACCATCCGACCATGTTGGAACTTGTCAAAGGCCTTGCCAAGGCCCATGTAGGCAACATCTATTGCCCTGTTCTTGTCAATCCACTTTGTTACCACTTCAAAAATCTTAATCATATTTGAGACACCATTTCATACTCACAAAGCCAGGCTGACTCTCCCTAATCAGTCCTTGCCTCTCCAAATGTAACATTCTGTCCCTCTGAATACCTTCCAATAAACGTCCCACCACTAATGCAAGACTCCATCAACCTGTAGTTCCTTAGCTTATCCCTGCTCCCCATCTTCATTAAAAGCACAATAGTAACTATCCTCCGAAATTCCAGTACATCACTTGTAGCTCATCAAGAATAATGCCAAGGTCACAGTAATCTCCTCCGTTGCTTCCCATAGCATCTTAGGGTGCACCTGGTGAGTCGGCAGGGATTTATAACATTTATGCATTTCAAGACCTGCAACCGCCTTCATTGTAATGATGATATACTCCAGGATATCAGTGCTCCCTTCCTTGGACACTAGTTTCCAGTCGTTCCTCCATCTTAAATACGAACAAAGCATTCATTCAAGATTTCCTTGGCTCCACAAACAGATTAGCACACTGATCCGGAAGTAACCAATTCTTTCTTTTTTGCTCTTAATAGACAAATAATCTATTCTCCTTTAACTTGTCTGCCTGAAATATCTCATGGTTCTTTAATTTCCTCCTTTCACTAAAACAGACTGCCATGACCTATCACATTCTATGCAAATGAAACGATAGTACTGGGTATAATACTACAGGTACAAAAATAAATTATCTTGTGATTTTCAAGGTTTAAAAAAGACAAGACCTTACCTGGTAGTCGTCAACAACAGTGAATGTGTACTCATGTCTTGCTATTACATGATTACAATTCTGACATATATCTGGAAGAAATGATAGAACACTCATTGGAGAAAGATACAGATGATTCTACAATTTTATATGCAGGCGAATATGGTACATAATGAGAGACTATTTGTCTTTCAAAAGGGAATTGTTTGAAACCCAAGGACCAAATTAGGGCATTGGAACCACTCTGCATACTTTTCATACCACTTGCCGAGAACACCACAGTTACGGTTTTATTTATGTTTTTCGTGTACCCAAGGCGATCACATATTGAGCACTCTCAGCCAGTAAAGATGATGCCTGTGG
The DNA here is from genome assembly GCF_010909765.2 of Amblyraja radiata. NCBI lineage: Eukaryota > Metazoa > Chordata > Chondrichthyes > Rajiformes > Rajidae > Amblyraja > Amblyraja radiata. Next base: position 22,865,267 of record NC_045964.1, read on the forward strand.
CCTGTTTAAAACAGTTAATGGCCATTGCACAATGGATGTTTACTGTGTGACAAAAATAATTACGGGAAAATAATGTTACCACATCTCGCAATATCATGATCGATAATTTTACCCCCCGTGTCTCTTTAAGAAGTAAAAAGAAATCTGCAAGAAAATTAATGTTTTATGTCATACTGTCAATTCTTGGGTGTTTATAATTATAATAGGACACGAATGCTATTTCAACAAGAGTTTAAAGCAGTTTACTATATGAATTCAAACAACTGGAATTTTGATCAAATACATCAATATTCCTTTATTTTCTGTAATTTCAGTGCTCTGGATCCATAAACTACATAATGTAAGTCCATGCAAATATTTACAATGCCCTTATTACAGTAAACTCTTGTTTATCTGGTATTCATCAATCTGAAATTCTCTTGTAATAATGAAAACTAATTGTTTTTATGAAAATATATGAAAATAAATTCAAACAGCGAATTCTATTCATGAATAAATAAGAAATAAATAAATAGAAATAAACATGAAGATACTTTTTGGATTATTTATGTTTGTCTGTGAGGGAACTGGAAACGCAGACTAAGTTGCTGCAACATCCTCTTTGAAGATTTGTGCGATGATGAATACAGTCATCCATTTGATTTATTTTATCTATATTTTACATTAATACTGTTTAGCCTTAACATCGAGAACTGCAAGGTAAACTATTGTTTAAAAGGGTAAGGAGGTGATGTATTGTTCAGTTTATTTGAAGCTTTATGTATGGAATACAAGTGTGTGATGTACTGGGTAATTTATTTGAGCAATTCTCATGCAAGCAGCACACTCTGTTCCAAAGTACATTCTTATTGTATATATTTAGCAAAAATACACTGGATTCTAAACTTTGCAATTGATAGAAAAATGCCAAACATTTTTCCCCACTCATGTTAACCTTACTTCACATATTGCACGGTTGTTTAAGAAAAATCTGTTGTCCTTTTGTTGCATAAGAATTGTGCTCTTTAATATTGGTGTTCCAAAACTATGCATTGACAAATTTCAGATTTTGAAATACAATATTTTTCAACGCTTGAAGACCCAAGTTGGAATTCACAGCCAGAAACTTACGGTCATATGTAACAATTTCTTCTCCGTCATCGTCGTTCTGGGTTCGATTAGTTATCATTACAAAGTCTCTTTTGCTGCACTCAGCACATCCAACATAATTCAGTAGATAGGAGCCATTCTCTAAGCATGTGTTACCCTATTGTGGAAAGAAAATTAAGTGAGTTTACACAATAACATTTTATCAACAATATTGTAGTATTATAATAAATAGATTTGCTACATCCACAACTCTCCATTTCAGATCTCATTCAGGGCACTGTCAGACCATTCCACGACCAGCTACAAGAAGGTAAACCAAGAGGGAGGTAAAAGTGACCTGCTCTCTAATTTTCTCGACAAACTACAAGAACCTTCTAGCAGCACAAGAGACAGAGTAACAAATCAGACACAGCAAGGATTTAGGTTGTGGAGGAGAAACTCTATTACAAACACATTGGTCATGGTTACAAGTCCAGGTCCACCACCAATTTCTCACCCTTGGTTCCAGAGCGTTGCTGGATTATCTATTTTGCAGGACCAACAGAGGTCACTTAATAATGAGACAACAATGCACCTCTGACCCAATAATTATACCCCTCCCGAGTCTCTAAAGCACCATGGGCTGCTGGAAACTTAAAGAAAACAAGTATTAAATGTAAAGGAAATTTTCAGCGAAACTTTTCCAAGCCCAAGCACCAGTCGATGAGTTGCCTTCAGAGGTGCCGATGAGGGTTTGAGCAATGGCCAGCCCTGGGGCCAAAGTGCCACTTTCCCAGCAGGACCACCAGGTTGCACCGCCAATCCGAGATTTGCCTAAACTGCGGTAATGTGGGGTGGGCGTGCCTGCCATCTGAGTTGAACGGTACCGGAACGATCCACCTAGTCCACCGGTGGACCAAGATACCGACCTGCAAAGTGGGCCTCAGCGGTGGCTATGGGAATGCACCACAACATGTCTGCCCTTGGACACAAAAAGTTGAAGTGACTGAACTGGACAGGCAGCATCTCTGGAGAGAAGAAATGGGTGACGTTCCGGGTCGAGACCCTGACCTTATATTCTGTGCCTCAGCTAATAATGAAGTGACTTCCACATGCCTTTTTCAGCATATCAATTCTCCTGCTTTAGTTACGAATTTGAGAACATAACTTTCATCTTCCACACTATTTATTGCATACCTCCTGGTTTCATTGTACCTACTCAAATGCTTAACCTGATATTTTCTGGAATGAATTCCATTTGCCCTTTATCCAGACTATCCATAAAGCTTTCCTACTCGCTGACAAGCACATGGTACATTTTTGTAGGGAGAGGATGGATTGGCAAAGTATAATCTGCAATTTATTGATTTGTGTGGAGGTGCTTCACCTGTGTTTCTCATTTGAAATCTGTTACTTTCCAATTTTCTCCATCTGCAGCTGTCAAATGATTCATCAGGTATCTAATAAAAAAATGGGTTTCTACTGTCATTTTTGATCTGCCTTGGTTTGTGAATTCACTCAAAATGGCCTTTAGGCTTTGACATAAGATTATTTTGTTCTAGATTCCAGCATTTGCAGTTACTTGTGTCTCCATTATTTGATATGTAACTGTTTCCAATTTGCCACTTGCCATTACCGTGACAATTCCATCCGCACGTGTGGTATCAAATTCTAAGCACACACAGCACTTTTACTTTATTATTGATGGCTGCACAGCTAAAAGTAAATTTACCTCACTGTTGGGGGAATTACTTTCCAGAAGAAAGTTTAAACACCAAGAAACTTAATATCTTGGTCCGATTATGTGACACAAACAGATAGTTCAGACGTCACTGCAAATTACAAGAATGATTCAAACACGGACTGCTATCATTTGCCATTGATATCATGTTTCCCATTTTAAGCAGGCAGGTTCTTTTCCATTCTGAAGTCTGTAACTCATCCTTCTCGTTTAGTTTAGTTTAGAGATATAGCATGGAATCTGTGCCAATCATTGATCCCATGTCATCTCAAATTCGCATCCTACACAAAAGGGGAAATTTCAAGAAGATAATTAACCTACAAACCTGCATGTCTTAGGAACGTGGGAGGAAACCAGAGCTCCTGGAGAAAACCCACGAGGGAACATGAAGAATGTACAAACTCCGCACAGGCAGCACCCGTGGTCAGGATCAATCCCGGCATTCTGGCATGAGGCAGCAGCTCTACCGCTGCATCCTTGGGATTCTGTGCACCTGCAGCAGTGCCTACTAGACAGCTAGCATCTGAGAAATCAATCTTCTTCCACTGTCCCTAACAGGGAATATGTCAGACCTTCTCCCAAACAGATCATAAACTCAATTGCCTCGCACAACATCCAAAAAGTTAGGATTCGTCAATAAACAATCTAGGTGATATTATCATCATGTCCCTGCCAGCTACAAGCTTGTGGCACATACTTTCTCAAAATGAAAGGCAACCACATGGCTCAAATAAGAAGCAATTATCAGTGATTCTGGTAGCAGAAAGGGTAATCAAAATATTCTTTAATTTTGCAAGTTATCTTTAAAACATAATAGCCACAACCACCATTTCAACAAATACTTGGGTTATCTTCAACACATCTTGTTTCATGCTCGTTAAATATTCATGGTTGGGAAAATAAACATGATTTTTCAAATTCTCAAACTTTGTATGAGAACCAATGCTCCAAAGACCAATTCAAATAGTTCCCCCAAAATGCCCAGACAATAAGTCTACTGCATATTTACGTCCCCTTAATTTTTCATTACATGAAAACAGGCCCACCAAATCCACTGATCACCCATTCACACTAGTTCTATATTATCCCACGATTGCATCTACTTCCAAGACATTAGAGGGAATTTTACAGAGGCCAATTAACCCTCAAACCCACACCTCTTTGGGATGTGAAAGAAACCCACGTGGTCACAGGATGAACGTGCAAACGTGCACAGACAGCACCCGAGGTCTGGATCTACGAGCTGCACCACTATGCCACCCACTTTCCAGCCTTTTGATTTGCTGAGTGAGATTAATAATTTATTATGAATCAAGGGCAGTTTTATGCCATAACCCACATGATGCTGAAATTCTGAAAAAGGCATTTTAGGTCATTTGGTGCAATATACTTTCATCTTATTCCATGGGCCAACAATGCAGATCTCCCAGATGGAAAAAATATATACCCACAAGATGCTGGAGTAACTCAGGGGGACAGGCAGCATCTCTGGAGAGAATGAATGGGTTGATGTTTCCCATCCATTTGAGAATAAGGGAAAAGGGCGGTACAAAGACTGGTCGGAGAACTGGGAAGGAGGAGGGGATGGAGAGAGAGGGAAAGCAAGGGCTACTTGAAGTTAGAGAAGTTCATACCGCTGGGGTGTAAATTACCCAAGCAAAATTATTAGTTCTTTCCCACACACTATGGAAAAATTCTCATAATTACTTATTTAACAAAGACTTATTTAATATCCTCACCCATTTTTGCATTTAAAATATGAATGTGCAATGTTCCTTCAGAGCACCTTCAGAGGTACTTAATTTTAAACTAATCTGAGCTAACTAAAAAGTCTGAAACCAAATATGATCCAATCTCTAGCTCCTAGTTTATGGCAATGTGATTAATGCCCGCCCAGATAGGAGCAGTGGTATTATTAGCACCAAAATACCTTATAGCAGCCTGGCTTCCTGCAACCAACCACTGCTTGAAACAGTAGTCTGTTGCAAATAGAGTCGAACATCAGGCTGGACTGTGATGACCCACGTGGCTAAACAACCTGTAGCAAAGACACATATTTCTGAAAAGAACTGACAACTACAGAACCAAACCTCACTGGGATTTAGGACCATTATAAATTCACCATGAGATTGGATTTCCACTTCACACTGACAAACATAAGAAGCTATGTGACTGTACCATGTGCACCATTTTACACATGCCTCTGTCACAAATAGAACATAAGTTTTATCAGAACTTCTATACTTAGAAGTATACAAGTTCATGATTGTAGCTCGTGTCACCGTCTGAAACAAATCCAGGTACATATTAACAGTGACCCAGTCAATCTATGTACTTCTGAGACTTGGTCTAACCACTGCAAGTATGTCAAGGCACTGGATACCACCAATACTTTCTGCTCAAAATTCTCCATCCCACAAAGGATTTGTGAAACAACCAAATGTTCTCACTACAGCAATATCCCTAGCAATGATGCTCTGATAAAAGATTCACTGATCTCCATTGGGCAGGCCATGTCATTAACATACCTGATATCAGACTTCCAAAACAGATATTACATTCCAAATGTTATCACTGAAAACAATTACAATGCAGACGGGTTAAGATTCAATAATGCGCTCAAAGTCTCCTTAAAAAATTGCCACCCCTGGGAATTCCTGGTCTTTAATCACTCAGAGCAAGAAGAAACATTTGAGATGGGATTGAAATCCTTAAGTCCACACACAAGGAGCACATAGAAACTCTGAGAAGGACGGGGCATAGGAGGGAAGGGGAGGGGGGTTGAGAGGGTGTAGAGAGGGAGAGGAAGGGGAGTAGAGCGGGAGAGGGTAGAGAGGGTGGGAGTGAGGGTAGATAGGGAGGGGGTATCTCCCTCCCCCACCCCTCCCCATTTCCCTCCTCCACACCCCCTCCCATCTCCCTCTACCATCCCACTCCATCTCCCTCCTCCTCATTTCCCTCATCCTCCTCACTCTCATTCCCTGCCCCAGGCCCGACACAGGCCGTAGAGCAGCGCCAGGGCCTGGAACTCGGCCTGGTTCTCATACTTGGCCTGGCCCTGGCTGCAGACCCAGGCTCGCCCTTGGTTCCAGCGGCAGCCCCTGGCCGTCAGCTCGACCGCCGCCCGTGCTCCAGTGCAGGTTCCAACTTCACCGTCCCTGAACCTGGACCCAGGCTCATCCTTGGTTCCACCGGCGGCTTCTTTCTCGGCCCCGGTCACGGCCCCATTCCAAGCCCCGGGCTCGGCCCTCACTCCAGCTCCAGGCTCAGCTCCAACCCAGGCCCAGTCGCCGGGCTCGGCCCACGGTAGCAGCCTCCCCTCCGGGCGGCCAGCACCCGCCGCCACTCTTAGTTCACCACGAGCGCTGGAGTGCCCCTCCCTCCCGGAGTGTCCCGTTCTGGCCTTGCGAGTGCATTGTGACATCTGTCAGGTTTTGTTTCCCCGAAAAGGGTGAGTTTTCAGGCTGTTTTGAAAACTTTAAACGACTAAAATCTTCGGTAATATAGGTGGGAATGCGACGGGAAGATGTTTATCGCCTCGACAGGAAAAATGTGTTGAATGTGTGAAAATGGGAAGGTTGTGGCCTAGCGTTTGGAAGAAAAGAAGAATTAACCAGATATTGACACACACACACAGCCACAAACAAGATGAAGAGTGTTAGTATTATAGAGATGGGCTAAACGCAGGCAAATGGGACTAGCTTGGATGGGGCATCATGGTCGGCATGGACGAGCTCGGCTGAAGGTTTAGTTCAGTTTATTGCCATGTGTACCATGATACAGAGAAAAGCATTTGTTGTGTGATAACCAGTCAATGGAAAAACAATACACTAGCAATCGAGCCATCCACAGATACATGATAAAGGGAATTTTGTGCAAGGTAAAGTCCAATCAAAGAAAGTCTGAAGGTCTCCATTGAAGTAGATAGTAGCTCAGGACTGATCTCTAGTTATTGGTAGGTTGATTCAGTTGCCTAATAATAGCTGGGAAGAAAGTATGTCCCTGAATCTGGAGGTGGAAGACTCCAGTCTTCTCTACCTCATGCCTGATGAGAGAGGAGAGAAGATGCAGCAGCTAAGGTTCAACTTGTCCTTGATTATGCTGGTAGCCTTGCCTCACTTGGATTGTGAGATCTCGGCTGCAATTCCCTACAATTTCTTGCAATCTTGAATGGAGCTGTTAGAGCTTGTTTCAGTGCCGGGTCACTCCGTGGCTGCAGCCCCATCCACCTGTAAAAAACACAACCAGTTGTCTTCCTCTGTCTTTGCACCTCGTTGCTGTGATCAAAGATCTTATAGCGCTATAGGATCTTCTTTGGCTGTGATCACCAGCACCACAGGGCCCGATCCCTACTCACAGCCCAGAACCCACCTACTGGCGCAGCTCTGGAGAGCGGCATCACCCACACCCCCACCCCCACCCCCCCAGGCCGGTCCCGGGCTCCCCCTCTCTCACCCGGTCGGGGTACTCCCTCTGAACGCAGCCCACGCACATCGCCCAAACTATCGGCCGCCTCAGCAGAGCCGGCGCTTCCGTCTCCGGGGCAACGGTCTCCGGCTGATGATCTCAGTCCGGGTGGGCCGGGCCGGGGCCGGGCCTGCAGCTGACGGCCGCAGTTTGCACAACAAGGGCCTGGCGGGCCTTGCATCCCCTGAGGTAGAAAACTACATCCACATCCACCCAGAGACATCGCCCCCTTGCAGCAGCAGCCGCCCTCCTTTACAATATAGACACACAAAATGCTGGAGGAACTTAGCTGGAGTCACTCCAGCATTCTCGGTGTAAGCCAGCATCCTTCCTACTCGTGTAAAATATAATCTATGAGTATCTCGCTTCCAGTGTTTCAAATCGCCAGAGGAATAGATCGGGGAGGTGCATAGATGCTCTTGCTCAGTAGGCTACCAAAGATCCTATAGCTGCTATATCCTTATCTGCTATAAGATCTTTGGGCTACAGAGTAGGGGAATCAAGAACCAGAGGACAAACGTTTAAGGCAAAAGATTTGATAGGAACCTGGGGAGTAACTTTTTCATGCAAATGGGTTGTGGATGTATGGAAAAAGCACCCAGAGGAGGTAGTTGAGGCAGGTACTATCGCAACGTTTAAGAAACAATTAACTTAGATACAAAAAGCTGGAATAACTCAGCGGGTCAAGCAACATCTCTGGAGAAAAGGAATAGGTGACATTTCGGATCGAGACTCATCTTCACACTGAGAGTCAGGGAAGAGGGAACCGAGAGATATTGAAAGTACAGGTACATGATTAGGACAGGTTTAGGGGTATAGGGAGGTTTCACGGCAGTCGGGTCACGACCCATGACCCGTACTGTTGCTACGCTACTCCAAATGGAGTACACGCGATGTACTGCAGGTAGGCATTTACCATTGTTTCCAGCGTAGCGGGCTCGTTAAAACCCGCTAAAATTGTCAATTTTTGCCTGTAAATAATTATGGAAATCGGGATAAGCGTGTGAGACATTTAGCCTACTTCAGAATTCCAAAAGTGAGGAGAAATGATGGCAGATAGAAGCGGGAGCTGAAGGGACAACAACAGCCAGAGTGCTTGGCGAACATTGGCCGTTTGCTCACTGCATGTCATCAACAGTAAGGCATTATTTGTGTTTTTTCTTGTTTCCTTTGGCATCTAAAAAGTTTCAGAAGTGATAAATCTGGCTGTAATTTTTTTAAATCGCCCATAGTTCCCGTGGGTTTTTACATACAAAATGAAAACGCATCTGAAGAAAAATTTACAGCCAGATTTATCACTTCTGAGATTTTTTAGATACCAAAGGAATCAAGAATAAACACAAATAATGCCTTACTTGATGAAATGCAGTGAGCAAACGCGATAATTCCCAATATTTTCAATGTTTACCAAGCACTTTAGCTGCTGTAGTCCCTTCAGTTCTCGCTTCTCTATACCTTCATTTCGCTTCACTTTTGGAATTCTGAAGTTGGGTACATGTCTCTCACACTTACCCCGACTCCCACAATTTTTTTCAGCGCAGAAATTCAACATTTTGGCGGTTTTTAACAGGTAGGAAAGTATGCGTTTCTTGTATTAATAACATATACCGGAAGTGACGGATGTCCTCCAGTTGGATTTAGCGGCTCCATGCATCGAGCCCTCTGACCCAGTGACCTTTCGTGCAACCCCCAGTATAGGGGCCAAACGCAGGCAGGTGGGACTGGTGTAGATGGGACATGTTGGCTGGCGTGGGCAAGTTGTGCAGAAGTGCCTGTTTTCACGATGTAAGACTCTATGACAATTCAAAGCACAGTGAATAAACCACTGGCATCTCTTAAATATATACATTCCCAGTTTGACTCAAATTCATTGGATCAGGAAAGTGTCCGGATCACATTCCGATTATCCACCACTTCATGAAAAAAATCCTGTGGTTTGGGTGTTCATTCTAGATCAGGAAGTTGAAACTGCCAGCTGCAAGTATGTGCAAAGTCGAGGATTAAGAAATATCGCATACAAGTTACCCACTTTCCTTTAATTTAATGTGCACAAAATACCTTTGGATTCTTCTTAATCTTATCTGCCGGAGCTATAGCTTCCACTCTCCCCACCCTCTTGAATTCCTTCTTAAGAATGCTCCTCAAACCACTAAAATACTTCAGGGATGTATTTGATCTCAGCTGCCTACACCTCGTGCTTGCCTCCTTTTTTGTTTTCCTGACCAGAGCCTCAATTTCTCTCATCATCCAAGTTTCCGTACTCCCATCTGCCTTGCCCTTCAGTTTAACGGAAACATGCATACTTTGAATTCTCGCCATCACACTTTTAAAAATATCCCACTTTCTGAATGTCCATTTGCCTGCAAACAACTTACTCCAATCAAAGTGTGCAAGTCCCTGTCTAATACCAAGGTTGTCCTTGCCCCAATTCAGAAGTTGTGGACCAGCCATGTGCTTATCCATAACTATTTTAATGCCAATAGGACTGTGGTCGCTGTCCCCTCTTTTACTTCAGTTACTTGCCTCTCCCAATTTACTAAGAGTTGGTCTATTAATATCACACTACATTGCACAGCTTTTTTCCCACAACAGAAACCACAAAGATAATTTTGGCATCATCTTGACTTTTTAAACATGTTGCTCGCATTTAAGATTAAATCACTGAAATACACAATCAGTCTGAAGAATGGCCCTGGCCTGAAATGTCATCCTATCAATGTTTTCCAGGGATGCTGCCTGAACTGCTGACTGACTCCAGCATTTTGTGTCTTTTGTTGCTGTGACTTTTTTTAGCTTTTAAAAATATATGTTTGATATACCAGTGAGAAATAGCTGCATGCTGTTAGTGCATATGGAAGGAGCAATACAGTTTCCTTGACCCTCCTTGAGTGACTGATGACAGCCTCAGGTATAATGGCATGAATTATCCCAAAACTGGAGGCATTTGCAAATCATAGATACAAAGGAAAATGGCAGGTTGGAGCCAGAACTGGCATAGTGGCAAGAGGCAGAGGGGTGTTTTAGTATCTGGAAGGCTACATAGAAACATAGAAAATAGGTGCAGGAGTAGGCCATTCGGCCCTTCGAGCCTGCACCGCCATTCAATATGATCATGGCTGATTATCCAACTCAGTATCCTGTACCTGCCTTCTCTCCATACCCCCTGATCCCTTTAGCCACAAGGGCCACATCTAACTCCCTCTTAAATATAGCCAATGAACTGGCCTCAACTACCTTCTGTGGCAGAGAATTCCAGAGATTCACCACTCTCTGTGTGAAAAATGTTTTCCTCATCTCGGTCCTAAAAGATTTCCCCCTTATCCTTAAACTGTGACCCCTTGTTCTGGACTTCCCCAACATCGGGAACAATCTTCCTGCATCTAGCCTGTCCAACCCCTTAAGAATTTTGTAAGTTTCTATAAGATCCCCCCTCAATCTTCTAAACTCTAGCAAGTACAAACCGAGTCTATCCAGTCTTTCTTCATATGAAAGTCCTGACATCCCAGGAATCAGTCTGGTCAACCTTCTCTGTACTCCCTCTATGTAATGTAATGGGACTGCATTACTGCTTGATGGAACACTTGGTTTTTGTTGTGTATTTTAATGATATAATCTTAAATGTAGGGAACATTTATTTAAAAGTCTGAAGATGAAGCCAAAATGATCACCATAGTTTCTGTTGAGGAAAAAAGGGCTGCATAATTTAGGGATATATTAATAGACTGGTTAGATAAGTGTAAACATGACATAACTCATATTAAGTAGTGTATGGGGACGAAAAACGAGACAAGAGAATGCAGGACAAATGATAGGCAATTATAAGATGAAAAGGCACAGAAACCTTTGGTTACAAACTCACAGATCCTTGTAGGTAGAAAGGCTGGTTGGGGCAGGATATGGGATCCTCATCATTGTTGGCAGAAGCATACAAAAAGAAGAAAGTCATGCTGGAACTGTACAAAAGCCTGACTTTGCCACGCTTGAGTACGGAGCAAAGTTGTGGCTGTGCTTCTGTGGGCGAAGACTGCAGTTGAGGGTTTTCCCAAACCATTGGGCACTGAGGGGCAGAGTCCTGTGTAATAGCCGATGGAATGTTTGGCAATTAAATATTGATGCCATGTTGACGTAATGTAAATATTGCATGTAAATGTAAAGACATGTTTGGAAGAGTGAATAAAGGCAACACCAGAGCCCATTTGTATAAACATATATTTTATGATTAAACTATATTTTATGGACAGTTCTATCAATTTTTACTTGGGAGACTTGCTTTGTTGTTTTATTTTCAATGAAGAACAGTTTGAGGTTTAATGATGGTTTATGAATGCTATCAAGGTTTACGCGTTCAATGCCACAGACGAATGCGGAGGCCAAGACATTGGGCATTTTTAAGGTGAAGATTGTCAGGCTCTTGATTAGGAAGGGTGGCAACGATTGCAGGGATAAGGCATGGAAATGCGGTTGAGAGAGAGAAATAAAGCAGCTATGATTGAATAATGGAGTAGACTAGATGGGCTGAATGACCTAATTCTACTCCTATGTCTTGTGTTCTGTGAACTTATGAATACCTGCAAAGAATGAATAAGGATCTTTATATTTTGAGAGATCTTTAATGTCTATGCATAGAATTAAAGAAGTAGGTAGAAGGACTAGAGAGTAGTTAATGAGAAAAAAACTTATAAAGCAGAGGTCTGTAATTTGAGTCATAGCGAAATACAGCATGAAAACAGATCCTTTGGCCCACTGATTCCGCACTAACCATCCACTCACTGCATGAAAGGATGAAAGTAATAGAAATCCTCATACCAATTGAAGAATCTATGACTGAACACTTGGTATACTGTGACCTGCTGACCTAAGAGCAGAGAACTGGAGATTGGAATTACTAATCATAAGTTATTTCTCAGTTGGTAAGCAAAGGAAAGCCAAATGGCTTTCTTCAATGCAATATCACTAAAGATCGACAGACTAGAAGGGTCTCAACCCGAAACACCACTCACCATTTCCTCCAGAGATGCTGCTGACCTGCTGTTACACCAGCACTTTGTGTCTTTGGTATAAACCAGCATCTGCAGTTCTTTGTTTCTACATGTTATCTGTATATTTTACCTGAATACTGAATCCATGAATAATGAAAGGGTATAATGTTTGCACTGTTCTTTCTGCAGTTTATTTTCAGACTTTTGTCTTGGGGATGTAGCATTCATCTGTAATGTCCTTCTCTTTTAAACATAATCTGAACACACTCCAAGAAAGTGAATGGAATTCAATAACAGTGTTATGTATTATTCCCAAATTTACCCAGACCACTGCACCTGATTGGATATTTTATATTATTATTTTCAGAGAGGTATATTAAGCAACCAAATCAAATTATTTTTATTATCATGTGCACATTCATAAGGCAACTAAGACCGTTGCTTTCTAACCCTCATCGTTCCTTGGCATTCCCTCAAAATCTACGATGACTTCCACTCTGGTTTGGTAGGTTCTGAGGTGGCCAATGAGGCTATGGTGAGAAACGCAGATGAGAAAAAAATTGGTGGCTGATGGTGGGTACTTTGTGAGGTGATGTGCTCTTTCTGCAGGCCCACTGCTCCTGATGTGTGGTCCCATTATTCCTAATGCAATCCTAATGTTCCTTCTCCATTTTGAACAGCCATAGGTCATGAGGTGTCCAGGAACCAGTGGGGTTGCTGTACTTCCTCAAGGAGGCTTTGAGCTCATCCTTAAAATTACTCCTGTTTGCCTCATAATCTCCTTCCATGTCAGTGCTTTAAATAGAATGTCCGGTGTGAGAATTATTTAGCCTGACAAACACTTATCAATTGAGTATAATTGGGGCCTCAATCACCAGGGATATTAGTCGGGGACTCACAGCCTTCCAGTGAATTAGGAGTATTTTGTGGACACAGCATTGTTGGTATTTCCATCCCTGGTGTCTTAAGATGCCTGCTGTATATAATGGAGGCGTGCACCCTTCCAAAATCATCAGCTGCACGAAACTGAAACAAGAAAAATCATTGAGATAAAATACTAAGGCTTCAGAGCTAGTCACATGGGGTGTAGTGACCAGATATTATGCAAAGTCCTCAATGCAGAGATGACTGTTCAACAGGCTGTTTATAGATTGTGCATTTTCAGCACTGATCTTGGGGGTACCCCACATTTGGGATGATAATTTTCATCAATAATTCAGCAGCCCAGTGAAATGCATCCAAATCCAACCCTGGTAATTGGGGAAATTAAACATGGTTAATAATGTGAAATTAAAAATAAAAATGATATTATGTCCACAAAACTATTGGCGATTAGTAAAAACCAATCAGGTCACTAAATTCCTTTAATTGTCTTCCTCATTGATTCAAAAAGTTTAAAAACACAGAACATACATTTTGTTTTAAGGCAATTGTTTTATTGCTCATTTATATTGGTATACAAATATCACACAATTCCAAGAAGTCACAAACAGTTACATCCCACAAATTCAGCAACTTTCTGTATTATCTGGTATCCTCCAGATTGGGTTTAGGAGTGTACCTTCATTCTGTAAAGTTCTGAAGATAGGAAGAACTGTTTCATAGAACTTCAAAGAAAGTATGACTGTATCCTGATATCCCAAAACCATCTATAAATTCGACAAAAATATAGGAATTTATTTTGGAGAATCCCAGATTATATTGACTCTTAAGGCAGATAAATAGTTTTTGGAATTTCCAGATGAAAGGCAGAAAGGAGCGAGGTAGTATTACAAGAATGTGCAAGTATTACAAAAATATCTAATAATCAACTTGATAGAAAGAATTACAACATGCAGCACTGATCAAATTCATCAGCAAAGTTTTGCTTTGAATCAGCTTTTCAAAAGGAGTGGAAGAAAAGGTAAATCAGTCTGAAATAATCATAGCAGAAAGGCAAGAGAAAGTTTGAAAAAAATAGCTCTGGGAATGGATTTAGCACATTGATAATTTTGCCAAATGTTAAAGTGTAAAAAAGATTAAATTGAATTTTATTTAGGGTTTGTGTAAATCAAGCCCACTGGAAGATTATGCAGATTTCTCATTGGTGGTAAAAGTGTAGCAATGTGATAATTTGGGTTCCCTACAACTTTACTTGGTTACTTTAAGTAATCTTTGGATGTCGGCTTCAATCTGGATGGTTTCAAATGATTTACTGTAGCGTTTGAAAGGTTCTCCGTCTGGTCCAATGAGGAACTTCTCGAAATTCCAAGAGATGTCCGTGCGGCAGACAGGGCTCCATATGATGTATTTGGGATCTTTCATCAAGGAAGTGGGATCATCGGCGGGAACAGGCAGCTTCTCCTTCAGGAACGCAAAGACGGGATGCGTGCCCGCACCATTAACCTCGCACTTCTGGAACATGGTGAAGTTGGGCTGATAGCCACCTCCGGGTCGCACATACTTCAGACTGTTAAGTATCTCCACATTCTGACAGTTCTCCTAAAAAGAGGTTTTAAAAACAATGGTGAAATTGCTCCATGAAAGCAAACTGGAAATTCGTATTGGATTACTGCAATGAAACCGCATGGAGATCAGTCCAGGTTAAGCTTCCTCAAGTAACAAACAAGACGAAAAGGTTAAAATTTAATGAGCTCTGGTTTGGGTGTCTAGGTGGGGCACGGGGGAGGGAAGGGGGGGGGGGGATCAGGACGGAGGAGGGTGTGGGGGTGATAGGGGAGGGTTAGTTAGTGGCATCCCACCCCTCTCTTTCCCCAACCTCTTAACCCCCCCTACACTCCCATCTATTTCCCCCCTCCACACTCCCTCCTCCTGCTACTTTCATCCCCCTGGCTTCACAATTCTTAACTCTTCAATTCTGCCACATATTGTTCTTATTTATAGCCTTTGTTCCAACCATCTGCCTGTCAACCCCCCCCTCCCCGCCTCTGTCAACCGATCAGCTACCACACTTTGTCCTGCCTCTACTCTTTTCCAGGTCTCTTCCCCCCCCCCCCCCCTCCCCAAATCAGTTTGAGGAAGGGGCTCGACCCAAAACGTCACCTTTCCATATTCTCCAGTGATGCTGCCTGAGTTGCTGAGTTACTCCAGCACTTTGTCCTTTTGTGTATTAACCAGCATCTGCAGTTCTCTGTTTTTGTACTATAACAGGCTTATCAAGTTACGGACTTGAAGCACAAGAAGCCTGCAGGCATGTTCCTCCCCATATACATGACATGCTGACCACATTTCCATTTCCAATACACTTTCCACATTTTACAATGTTTTATTTCTGGAATTTCAATTGATTAATATCAGCAAGAACATTAAATTATAAAGCACCTTCAATACTGGAAAACATGCTTTACGGGGGAGTAAAAGGGGTTATCTTCAGATGCAAGAAGGAAAACAGAGGCAATTGACCTTGATGTTCTTTTTGCCAAAAAGTTCCTCTGCTGAAAAATGCAACAATAATTATTTGAAAAATGTTGAGCCATTTCAGGTCGCAAACAATTCTTACACTAAATCGCCATAAAGTGCAATAAAAATAAAATTGGTTATATATTTTTTAACATAATTGTTCAGTGGCTCATGAGGTCATTGGAAGAAAATATTTCCGGTACAAGTTAATGATAAATACATACTCTTTTATTGGATATAGAAGTTTAAGTCTTGGGTTACAGACATCAGCTAGCACCTGACATGGAAAGAAAACTTCCAGCAGCTTTAATGAATAATTGATAAACGGAAAGCTTTGAAGTGTAAAATATCCTATTGCATATCCACCCATATTTACCTAATTTTATCTCTAAAAGTGTACACTTTATTTTAAGGTGGGAAGGGGCGGGTTGCTAAGGATCCTCTGCCAGACCAGATTAATTTTAGTAATGGAAGTCATCATCTTCAAACCAAACTAAATCTTTTTATGCAAACTGTCTGGGCTCTATGCTGTCATTTTCATCTTCTGACTTCAAAGCTCGCACAGGATATCATGATTTAACATGTTTAACTTAGCATTATGTTCTACTCTGAAATTGGGGGTATGTCTCTACACTGTACTGTTCTATGTTCAATGTGCGAACGGTGCAATAAAAAATAAAATGGAAGAGAGCCGGACAAATCATAGCCAGCTACAGATTACCTCATTTTGGGGGGAGGGGTTACCCTGATAGGCAGATTGCTGGACAAAGACCAGAAGCAGGTGTGAGCCAAAAGAAATGCGGTTGAGAAACTGTTGAGCAAGTTGAACGACTTTTGGTGGAAGGGGTGTGGGGGAGGGAAGAAACTGGTGCATTGTCAGTCAAGTTTCAGGGGAAGGGAATGGGATAGGGAAATAAGTAAGGGAAGGGGAGTATTGTGAGGGGAGGGAGAGAGAAAAGGGGAGGTGTTACCTAAAATTGGAGGATTCAGTACATACAGTTGGGTTGTACGCTACCCAAGAGGATTATGAGGTGCTCTTCCTCCA
Organism: Amblyraja radiata; assembly: GCF_010909765.2. Lineage (NCBI taxonomy): Eukaryota > Metazoa > Chordata > Chondrichthyes > Rajiformes > Rajidae > Amblyraja > Amblyraja radiata. The sequence continues at coordinate 22,881,966 of NC_045964.1, forward strand.
GTTTGTGTGTGGTCACTCTTTGGCAATGGAAGAGGCCTGGACTGAAAGGTCAGTATGGGAATGGGAATGGGAGTTAAAATGGTTAGCGACTAGGAGATCCAGTAGCCCCTGGTGGACTGAGCAGTTGCCGAATCTATGCTTGGTCTCACCACTGTACAGGAACTCACATCGGAAACACCAAATGCTGTAGATGAGGTTAGCAGAGGTGCATGTAAACTTCTGTATCACCTGGAAGGACTGCTGGCGTCCCTGGGTGGAGTTAAGGGAGGAGGTATACGGACAGGTGTCATATCTCCTGTGGTTGTAGGGGAAAGTACCTTGAGAGGGGTTGATTTGGGTGGGAAGAGATGAGTGGACCAAGGAGTTGAGGAAGGAGTGGTCTCTGCGGAAGGCAGAAAGAGGTGGACATGGGACGATGTGACTAGTGGTGAGATCACGTTGGAGGTGACAGTAATGTCGGAGGATTGTCCGACCCCCTTTTCTCTCTTCCAGTCCCCCCCCCCCCCCCCCCCCCCCCGCAATCAGTCATCAGTCCGAATAAGGGTCCCAACCTGAAACATCAGATGCTACCTGACCCTCTGAGTTACTCCAACATTTTGTGTCTCTTTCGTATCAACCAACATCCCAGTTCCTGGTTATTATCTTTTACGTCGTGATTTTTCTCTGACGCTGGCAAATGTGGGAGAAGAACATTAAGAACAATAGAGATCCATAATATCGTTTCTCAATTACAACAAAGTTACTCTATAAAAAAAAAACACAGAACAAATGTTAATTCTCATCAAAAATGGAACTCGTTCATAGGCAGAGTACCTGTGAAACTCGTTGAACCTGCACTGGACGAAGAACATTACTTTCCAAATGTGAAAAGCCAATAACAGTCAGCAGTGGTGATCCAGAGACATGTGTTTCATGTTAACCGATCATTAAAATGTCTGTATTAGGAAACAATCCAAAAAGGAGACTAATGGAATAAAAACAGGAAATGCTGGAAAATCTAAGTAGGTCATGTTGCATCTGAAGAAATAAAAAAGTCTAATTTAATGCTGGTTTTAAAATCTTAATAAAGGGAAATGACGCCAATTCCTTCTCTCCAGAGATCCCGCCGAGTTACTGTAGTTTTGAGTAAACAAAGTTCTGGAGTAACTCAGTTGTCAGGCAGCATATGTGGAGAGAATGAATAGGAGACGTTTCGGATCAGGACAGGATAGTTTCTGAGGTTGTGTGCAGACTTGATGGGCATGTTAGATATGCGGAAGTATACTTCGGAAACCGTTCTCCAGATAGAGGCTAATAAAGGTTTATAACTAAGTCGGTTAAAAAAAAGATGTTCGAAAAAATAATTCATTTTGATTACATTGATTTTGACGGGTTAGATCCTACAGGATTAAGGATTTAATCTCAGAGACATGGCTCCCGTCGTCTAGTTACCCCCAACATAAAATGTTCTACCGTAGACAATATAAACTGCTGATGCTGGTTTACAAAATGCTGGTGTAACTCAACGGATCAGGCAACAGCCCTGGTGAACACGGATACGCGACGGTTCGGGAATTTTACTCAGACTGCTAATCGGAAATTAACCAGTTTCATTTCACGCTTTGAAAACGGTTTTTGATTGCGCTTTGATTGCACTGCCATTAGTCACCCACCCATTTACACCAGTTTCCGAAGTCTTCACGACAAGTCGAGTTTCTGGGATTAAAAGACGGTAAAACCAAAGATCCTATCGCCCTTTGAGTAAAACTATCGCAACGTCTAAACTACTATCGCACCGTTTAAGAAACATTTAGACAGGAACATGGAGGGGCCAGGTTTAGAGGAATATGGGCCAAACACAGGCTGGTGTACCAGGCTAGAGCATGTTGGTGGGCGTTGGGAAATCAAGCCGCAGGGCCCGTTTCCACGCTGTCTGACTGAGACTCCAAAACCGAAGATGTCTTGAAAGGCATCAGTGGCGGCCGGCCGAGAGTCTCCACTCACCTGGAAGCCGAACTGGTTACAAGGGAAGCCCAGTACAACGAAGCGATGCGAGTATCGCGTCTGCAACTCGTTGAGTTGGGTGTAATCCCTCGCGGTCGTGCCTCAGAGAGAAGCGACGTTCTCGATCAACACCACTCTGCCTCTGTAGACATTGAAGTCCACTTTGTCGCCGTCCAGGGTGACGGCTGTGAGGTCGTAGAAAGACTTGACTGCCTTGGCCATGGTGCGCGGCAAACTGGGACTTGCGTGACCCTCGCAGCGATCTCACCCACTGCTAAACGTCAGCAACAAAGGATTCTGCAAACGCTGCGATGACTTTGCACAAAATAACTCCCGAGCACTCAATCCTGTTCAAAAGCAGGAAACAGACACCGCTCCCTCTGTAACCTGGCAATTAACCAAACCTCGCATGAGCAGAGGGTGGATTGCAGACGATTCCACCCATCTGTTAGAAGGAATGATCTTGATTACAGTTTGTGTGGAGTGGGTGGGGAAGATTTTAGAAACATAGAAACATAGAAATTAGGTGCAGGAGTAGGCCATTCGGCCCTTCGAGCCTGCACCGCCATTCAATATGATCATGGCTGATCATCCAACTCAGTATCCCATACCTGCCTTCTCTCCATACCCTCTGATCCCCTTAGCCACAAGGGCCACATCTAACTCCCTCTTAAATATAGCCAATGAACTGGCCTCGACTACCCTCTGTGGCAGGGAGTTCCAGAGATTCACCACTCTCTGTGTGAAAAAAGTTCTTCTCATCTCGGTTTTAAAGGATTTCCCCCTTATCCTTAAGCTGTGACCCCTTGTCCTGGACTTCCCCAACATCGGGAGCAATCTTCCTGCATCTAGCCTGTCCAACCCCTTAAGAATTTTGAGAAAACCTAATAATTCCAATTTATTTTGGACAACGGTGTAATGACGAACACCAATGTATATATAGACAGAGCAGAATATGTCATTTCTCTTTTTTTTAATTGACTAACTTCTGCGAACACCAGAAGCTGCAGATGCTGGGATCTTGAATGCTGAAAACATGAAGTGCTGGAGGAACTCAGCTGGTCAGCAGCAAAGATCCTATAGCGGAGCTATAAGATCTTTGGTCAGCAGCGTCTGTGGAGAGAAATGGACAGGCGACTTTTCTGGACCGTGACCCTTCCTCAGACTGTTTTGCAGATAGGTGGTGTAAGTGGCGAAGACAAGAGGTGAAAAGGAAACTAAATGGTGTCCGATGGGAGGTGTAAATGTAAAGCTGGAGGGGGGTTTGTGGGAGAAAGTGGATAGGATAGAGAGGAACGAGGTGGGACCAGGGGGAAATGGGGGACTATGAGATGTGAAATGAGTGTAGGAAGTAGGAGTAAGTAGCAGGGTGATGGGGTATGTGGGAGAAATAGGCAAAACATCGGGTGGGGGAAGTTGATGTCACGGGTGAGGTGGGTGGAGCAGGGGTATTACTTGAACTTGGAGAATTCAATGTTCATACCATTCTGCTATGTGCTACCCAAGTGGAATATGGGGCTGGGTATGAGGACATGAGACCTCCAGTTTGTGTATGGCCCCACTCTGGCAAATGTAGAGGCCAAGAACAGAAATGCTGGTATGGGAAGGAGAATTAAAATGGTTGGCAATTGGGAGATTCTGCAGGCCTTGGAGGTCAGAGCGGAAGTACTGGGCGAAATAGTCGCTTAGTCTACACTTGGTCTCGCCAATGTAAAGGTTGCTACACATGGAGCATCGAAAGCAGTAGACACGGTTTAAATGGGTGCATGTGAAGCTCTGGTCAACATGTGTCGTGGTTTTAAGACTCAAATTTGGATAAGATGACACGGACACGGAGAATTCTTCAAGAAGACGAAAAGCCTTTATTTGCAAATATTCAGCTGGAACATTCAGAGATGACACCACCTGTCCGCTCTCTAATTGCCCTCCGATCCACAGAAACAAGCAACTTTTTATTACACTCTTTCAGCCTTATCTCTGCTACATTATCTTTCATGCTGTACTCCTTCGCATCAATCTGTCTTTGATTCTAGTATTCTCTGTCTTGCCACCATTAACGTTCAGTCTTTACATTTCCTCCCATATCTCGTCCTTCACTCGCCATCCTTAAAATTAACTTCTAATGTCCCAGCTATGTCCTGCCACCATTATGTTTCAGTTAAAGCCAATTAAAGCCAAGGCTACACACACCATATTACATTGTTACATATTGGTTTATATGTTTACACACAAAGATACAAGTGTATTTATTAAGAATACAGATACAAAAGTAAAAATAAGTAACTTGTTTAGTGTCTTGATTACTAGATAAATGTTAAGTGCTGCAAAACTAGCAATCACGTGAGTCTGAGTACAGTAAGCTGATTACGTAAAATAGCTGACATCTGCTGACTGTGATTAATGTTTTAATTAAGTCTTCTGTAACTTCCATACATGCCAAAATTACTTCTTATACTGGACCTGTAGTTAGCTGTCTGAGCAAATGTCATTAATCTGGATATAAATATGTTGATTGGTTTCGAACTGAAAGATCAGTTGATATTCATACTTGCTCACACAAGCATCGACACACCCATTATTTACATGCCTGTTTTGGGAAAAAACACACACTTAAAAAGAGCACACGGTCGAGTTTATTTGGAATCAAAAATGAGGCAGGAAAACTGTGAGGTGATGTGCTCTTTCTGCAGGCCCCCTGACTGCTCCTGATGTGTGGCCTCATTATTCCTGATGCCATCCTTAATGTTCCTCCGTTTTGAACAGCCATAGGCCGGAAGGTGTCCAGGAACCAGTGGGGTTGCTGTACTTCCTCAAGGAGGCTTCGAGCACATCCTTAAATGTTCTCCTGTTTGCTTCATAATCTCCTTCCATGTCAGAGCTTTAAATAGAATGTCCGGTGTGAGAATTATTTAGCCTGACAAACACATATCAATTGAGTATAATTGGGGCCTCAATCACCAGGGATATTAGTCGGGGACTCACAGCCTTCCAGTGAATTAGGAGTATTTTGCGGACACAGCATTGTTGGTATTTCCATCCCTGGTGTTTTAAGATGCCTGCTGTATATAATGGAGGGGGCACCGCACGATGGCAGCCTTGCCAATGGTCTGTCATTTTGTCTTATTTTGTTATTTTTAGTGTGTTTTAAAAGTTGGTGTTAATGTTCTCTGGTTTGTTTTATGTGGGGGGTTGGGGTAGTGGGTCAGGGTAAACTTTTTTTCAGTCTCTTACCTTGCCGGAGATGCAATTGTTTTCCAGATCGTATCTCCGATCGATCATGGAGCTGGAGGCCTTGCTCGGGACTGACTTTGAGCCCCACCGCGTGGACATGGACCGATCCCTTGCCTGGGATCGATGCTCCAACCGCAGCCTGCGGATTTCAACATTGGGGTGCTCAAAGTCTCGGGTAGAGACCGAGTCAGGAAGCGCCAGTTGTAAAAGGTTTGAGCAGCCCCGACCCGGGGTCAGAGCGTGGGAGCTGAGATTGCCTCCCGATGCAAGAGCTTGATCGCCCCGAATGTGGAGGACCCAAACGCCGCCGGCTACGGGAGTCATGATCGCCCCGTCAACGGAAGGCTTCTCGACTGCGGAAGAGTAAAGAAGGGAAGAGATTTAACTTTTTTTCGCAGTGAGCAATGTGGAGGAGTCACTGTGGTGGATGTTTATGTTGAAATATATTTTGTGTGTTTTGTTGCTTTTTAATGGTATGACTGTATGGCAAATCAAATTCCTCATATGTTGCAAAACATACTTGGCTAATAAAGTATGATTATGAGGGGTGCCCCCTTCCAAAATCATCAGCTGCATGAAACTGAAACAAGAAAAATCATTGCGATAAAATACTAAGACTACAGAGCTACAGTCACATGGGTTATAGTGACCAGGTATTATGCAAAGTCCCCAATGCAGATATGACTGACATGCTGATCAATAATGTGGAATTTTAAATTAAAAAAAAATTATATTGTGCCCACAAAACTATTGGCGATTAGTAAAAAACAATTTATTTGTCTTCCTCATTGATTCTAAACGGTTATTAAAATCACAGTACATAAATGTTGTTTTAAGGCAATTGTTTTATTGCTCATTTTTTTGGTATACAAATGCCACATAATTCCAAGAAGTCACAAACAGTTACATCCCACAAATTCAGCAACTTTCTGTATTATCTGGTATCCTCCAGATCGGGTTTAGGAGTGTACCTTCATTCTGTAAAGTTCTGAAGATAGGAAGAACTGTTTCATAGAACCAAGGAAAGTATGATTGTATCCTGATTTCCCGAAACCATCTATGAATTCAGGCAAATAATATAGGAATTTAATTTGGAGAACAGTTTAAAAATGTCACTGCGGTTGTCTAAACAGTAGTGGAATATATTCATGGTTCTAATTTAATTTTAGTGCCTTAATGCACCAAATCTTTGGTACTGGAATAATAAATGAATGCACAAAAGACTAAATCCCAGATTATATTGGCCCTTAAGGCAGACAAATAGTTTTTGGAATTTCCAGATGAAAAGCAGAAAGGAGGGAGGTAGTATTACAAGAATGTCCAAGTATTACAAAAGTATCTAATAATCACCTTGATAGAGAGAATTACAACATGTAGCACTGATACAATTCTTCAGCATATTTTTGTTTTGAAACAGTGTTTCAAAAGGAATGGAAGAAGGTAAATCAGTCTGCAATACACGTTATAGCAGAAAGGCAAGATAGACAGTTTGAAAAAACTGCTCTAGGAATGGATTTAGCACATTGATTCAAGTGCAGTTTGCCAAATTTTTAAGTGTAAAAACGATTAAATTGAATTTTATTTAGGGTTTGTTAACATCAGGCCTACTGGAAGATTATGCAGATTTCTCATCAGTGGTAAACGTGTAGCAACCTGATACCTGTAACTTGGGTTCCCCGCAACTTTACTTGGTTACTTCAAGTAATCTTTGGATGTCGGCTTCAACCTGGATGGTTTCAAATGATTTACTGTAGCGTTTGAAAGGTTCTCCGTCTGATCCAATGAGGAACTTCTCGAAATTCCAGGAGATGTCTGAGCGGCAGACAGGGCTTCATATGATGTATTCGATCTCCTTTATCATGAAGGGGGGATCATCGGCAGGAACATGTAGCTTCTCCTTCAGGAACGCAAAGACGGGATGCGTGCCCGCACCATTAACCTCGCACTTCTGGAATATGGTGAAGTTGGGCAGATAGCACATACTTCAGCATGTTAAGAATCTCCTCATTCTGACTGTTCTCCTAAAAAGTGATTTTAAAAACAATAGTGAAAGTGCTCCATGAAAGCAAACTGGAAATTGTGTTGTATTACTGCAATGAAACCGCATGGAGATGTGTCCAGGATAAGCTTTACTTTCTCAAGTATCAAACAAGATGAAATGGTTTAAAATGAATTAGTTTAATTTTGGGTGTCTAGGTGGGGCACAGGGGAGGGAAGGGCGGAGAAGGGTGTGGGGAGATAGGGGAGGGTTAGGTAGATGCACCCCAGCGCTCTCTTTCCTCAATCCCTTCCCCCCGCTGCACACCCACGTATTTCTCCCCTCCACACCCGCTGCTCCTGCTACTTTCATCGCCCTGGCTTCACAATTTTATCTCTTAAATCCTGCCACACACCGACTGTTCATATCTATAACCTTTGTTCAAACCATCTGCCTGCGAAACCCCCCTTGCCTGTGTCAACCTATTAGCTGCTACACCTTGTCCTGCCTATCCTCTTTTCCAGTTCTCTCAGAGTCATACAGTGTGGAAACAGGCTCTTCGGCCCAACTTGCCTGCACCGGCCAACAATGCCCCAGCTACACTAGTCCCACTTGCCGGTGCTTGGTCCATATCCCTCCAAATATGTCCTATCCATGTACCAAAGTCTAGCTGTTTCTTAAACAATGGGATAGTCTCAGCCTCAACTACCTCCTCTGGCGGTTTGGTCCATACACCCACCACCCTTTGTGGAAAAAGATACCCCTCGGATTCCTATTTCCCCTTCACCTTGAACCTATGTTCCCTGGTCCTCAATTCCCCTATTCTGGCCAAGAGACCCCGTGCATCAACCCAATCTATTCCTCTCATGATTTTGTACACCCTTCTCCCCCCTCCCAAATCAGTTTGAAGAAGGGGCTCGACCCAAAATGTGACCTGTTCATGCTCTCCAGAAATGCTGTCTGAGCTGCTGAGTTACGCCAGCATTTTGTGCTCTTTTGTGTATTAACCAGCATCTGCAGTTCTCTGTTTCTGTACCATAACATGTGAAAGCCTGCTTAACAAGTTACGGACTTGGAGCACAAGAAGCCTGCAGGCATGTTCCTCCCCATTTTACATCACATGCTGACTTCATTTCCACTGCACCTTCCAAATACTCTTTCAACGTTTTACAATGCTCTATTTCTGGACATTTCAATTGATTAATATCAGCAAGAACTTTAAATTATAAAGCACCTTCAATACTGATAAACATGCCAGGGTGCTTTACGGGGGAATAAAAGGGGTTATCTTCAGATGGAAGAAGGAAAACAGAGGCAATTGACCTTGATGTTCTTTTTGCCAAAAAGTTCCTCTGCTGAAAAATGCAACAATAATTATTTGAAAAATGTTGAACCATTTCTGATCGCCAACATTGTTGACTGAACAATTCTCACACTAAATCACCAAGAGAAAATGCCATGATAATAAAAATGTTTTTTTTTTAAACATAATTTTTCAATGGCTCAGGAGAAGTCATTGGAAGAAAATATTTCCGGTACAAGTTAAAGATAAATACTTATGCTCTTTTTTGGATATAGAAGTTTAAGTCTTGGGTTACAGACATCAGCTAGCACCTGACACGGAAAGAAAACTTCCAGCAGCTTTAATAAATAATTGATAAACGGAAAGCATTGAAGTGTAAAATATCCTGTTGAATATCCACTCATGTTTAACAAATTTTATCTCTAAAGTTTTCACTTTATTTTAAGGTGGGGAGGGGCAGGTTGCTAAGTTTGTAAGAAGGAACTGCAGATGCTGGTTTAAACCGAAGATAGACACTAAAAGCTGGAATAACAGCGGGACAGGCAGCATCACGGGAGAGAAGGAATGGGTGACGTTTCGGGTCGAGACCCTTCCTCAGACTGGTTAGGGATAAAGGAAACAAGAGAAATATGTTCTGAAGAAGGGTCTCGACCCGAAAAGTCACCCATTCCTTCTCTTCAGAAATGCTGCCTGTCCCGCTGAGTTACTCCAGCTTTTTGCGTCTATCTAGGGAAACGAGAGATGTAGACGGTGATGTGTAGAGATAAAGAACAATGAATGAAAGATATGCAAAAAAAGTAATGGCGATAAAGGAAACAGGCCATTGTTAGCTGTGCGTAGGGTGAAAATGAGAAGCTAGTGCGACTTGGGTGAGAGAGGGAACGCTGGAGCTACCAGAAGTGACACTTCAATATTCATACTGCACCACTAGGTTATAAGCTGCCCAAGTGAAATATGAGGTGCTGTTCCTCCAATTTGCGTTTAGCCTCACTGTGACCATAAAGGTGACCTAGGACCGAAAGGTCTGTGTAGGAATGGGAAGGAAAATTAAAGTACCCAGCAACCGGGAGATCAGGTAGTTTCAGGCAGGCTGAGCGAAAGTGTTCTGCGAAACGATCGCCCAGTCTGCTTTTGGTCTCGCCTATGTATAAGATTCCACATCTTGAACAATCGATACAGTAGATGAGGTTGGAGGAGGTGAAGTGAACCTCTGCCTAACCTGAAAGGATTGTCGGGTCCCTGGACAGAGTCGAGGAAGGAGGTATAGCGACAGGTGTTGCATCTTCTGCGGTTGCAGGGTAAGGTACCCGGGGAGGGGTTGGTTAGGGTGGGAAGGGATGATTTAACCAGGGAGTTGCGGAGAGGATGGTCTCTGTGGGGTGGAGATGGTAAAATGTGACTAGTGGTGGGATCCTGTTGGAGGTGGTGGAAATTTTGGAAGATTATTTGTTGTATGAGACGGCTGATGGGGTGGAAGGTAAGGACAATGGTACTCTGTTGTGACTAGGGGGAGGGGGAGCAAGGGCGGTGCTGCGGGGTACCGAGGAGACATGAGTGAGGACCTCATCTATGTTGGAAGAGGGGAATCCCCGTTCCCTAAAGAATGAGGACATCTTGGATGTTTTCGTATGGAACATCTCATCTTGGGCGCAGATGCGACATAGACAGAGGAATTGGGAGTAGGGGATAGAGCCTTTACAGGAAGCAGGGTGGAAGAAATGTAGTAGGTTGTGGGAGTCAGTGGGTTTGTAATAGACGTCAGTCAATAGTCTATTTCCTGTGATGGAGACTGTGAGATCAAGAAAGGTGAGGGACCTGTCGGAGATGGTCCAAGTAAATTTGAGTGCAGGATGAAAATTGGTGGTGAAGTTGATGAAGTCCATGAGTTCTGCATGGGTGCAGGAGGTAGCAGCAATGCAGTCATCAATGTAACGAGATAGAGTTCAGGGATAGGGCCAGTGTACGCCTGGAACAAGGATTGTTCAATGTACCCTACAAAGAGGCAAGCATAGCGGTGGCAGGTTGCTAAGGATCCTCTGCCAGACACCAGATTAATTTTAGTAATGGAAGTCATCATCTTCAAACCAAACAAAAACAAACTGCCTGGTATGTCTGTATGATGTTATCTTCATCTTCTGACTTCAAAACTTTGACAAGATTTCATGATTTTATTTGTTTAACTTAGAATTATGCAGGTGTGAGCCCAAAATAAATACAGCAGCGAACTGTTGAGCCAGTTGAGCGACTTTTGGTGGAAAGGGTGTGGTGGTGGGAAGAAACTGGTTCAAGGTCAGTCAAGTTTCAGGGGAAGGGAGTGGGATAGGGAAAAAGTAAGGGAAGGGGAGTGTTGTGTTGGGGAGGGGAGTGTTGTGTTGGGGAGGGTGTGGGGTGGGGGGGGGGGGGGGGGGGGGGGGGGGAGAGAAGGGAAGGTGTTTGTAGAAGTTACCTAAACTTGGAGAATTCAATGTACATACAGTTGGGTTGTACGCAACCTGAGTGGATTATGAGGTGCTCTTCCTCCAGTTTGTGTGTGGTCACACTCGGGCAATGGAAGAGGCGCTGGCTTGAAAGGTCAGAATGGGAATGGGGGTTAAAATGGTTAGCAACCAGGAGATTCGGTAGCCCTTGGTGGACTGAGCGGTTGCCAAATCTATGTTTGGTCTCACCAATGTACAGGAACTCACATCAGAAATGCTGAATGCTGTAGATAAGGTTAGTGGGGGTGCATGTAAACTTCTGTCTCACTGGGAAGGACTGCTGGCGTCCCTGGATGGAGTTAAGGGAGGAGATATACGGACAGGTGTCATATCTCCTGTGGTTGTAGGGGAAAGTTCCTGGAGAGGGGTTGATTTGGGTGGGAAGGGATGAGTGCATCAAGGAGTTGAGGAAGGAGCGGTCTCTGCGGAAGGAAAGGGGTGGAGATGGGTCGATGTGACGAGTGGTGGAATCACGTTGGAGGTGACAGTAATGTCGGTGAATTGCCCAACCCCCTTTTCTCGCTTCCAGTTTTTCTCCTCCCGTTTTAACTGCCCCTGCAATCAGTCCGTAGAAGGGTCCCAACCTGAAACGTCAGATGATTCACGACCAATCGGGTTTCTGGGATTAAAAGACGGCAAAACTATTGCACCGTTTAAGTAACATAGAAAAATATGTGCAGGAGTAGGCCATTCAGTGCCCCGTTCATGCTTTTCCCCCATAATTCTTGATTCCTTTAGCCCTAAGCTAAATCTAATGCCCCTGTCCCACTTCGGAAACCTGAACGGGAACCTCTGGAGACTTTGTGCCCCACCCAAGGTTTCCGTGCGGTTCCCGGATGTTTCTGTCAGTCTCTCTACCTGCTTCCACTACCTGCAACCTCCGGCAACCACCTGCAACCTCCGGGAACCGCACGGAAACCTTGGGTGGGGCGCAAAGTCTCCAGAGGTTTCCGTTCAAGTTTCCTAAGTGGGACAGGGGCATAACTCTCTCTTGAAAACATTCAGTGAATTGGCCTCCACTGCCTTCTGTGGCAGAGAATTCCACAGATTCACAACTCTCCGAATTAAAAGTTTTTTACTCATCTCAGTCCTAAATGGCCTACCCCTTATTCTTAAACTGTGACCCCTGGTTCTGGGCTCCCCCAACATCGGGAACATGTTTCCTACATCTAGCCTGTCTAATCCTTTAAGAATTTTTAATGTTTCTATAAGAACCCCTCTCATCCTTCAATTCCAGTGAATACAAGTCCTGTAGACCCATTCTTTCATCATACGTGAGTCTCGCCATCCCGGGAATTAACCTGGTGAACCTACGCTGCACTCCCTCAATAGCAATAATGGCCTTCCTCAAATTAGAAAACCAAAACTGCACACAATACTCCAGGTGCGGTCTCTCCAGGGCCCTGTACAACTGCAGTAGGACCTCCTTGCTCATAAACTCAAATCGTCTCACACTTGGTCTCGCCAATGTAAAGGTTGCTACACTTGGAGCATCGAAAGCAGTAGACACGGTTTAAATGGGTGCATGTGAAGCTCTGGCCAACATGTGTCGTGGTTTTAAGACTCAAATTTGGATAAGATGACACAGACACGGAGAATTCTTCAAGAAGACGAAAAGCCTTTATTTGCAAATATTCAGCTGGAACATTCAGAGATGACACCACCTGTCCGCTCTCTAATTGCCCTCCGATCCACAGAAACAAGCGACTTTTTATTACACTCTCAGCCTTATCTCTGCTACATTATCTTTCATGCTGTACTCCTTCGCATCAATCTCTTTGATTCTAGTATTCTCTGTCTTGCCACCATTAACGTTCAGTCTTTACATTTCCTCCCATATCTCGTCCTTCACTCGCCATCCTTAAAATTAACTTCTAATGTCCCAGCTATGTCCTGCCACCATTATGTTTCAGTTAAAGCCAATTAAAGCCAAGGCTACACACACCATATTACATTGTTACATATTGGTTTATATGTTTACACACAAAGATACAAATGTATTTATTAAGAATACAGATACAAAAGTAAAAATAAGTAACTTGTTTAGTGCCTTGATTACTAGATAAATGTTAAGTGCTGCAAAACTAGCAATCACGTGAGTCTGAGTACAGTAAACTGATTACGTAAAATAGCTGACATCTGCTGACTGTGATTAATGTTTTAATTAAGTCTTCTATAACTTCCATACATGCCAAAATTACTTCTTATACTGGACCTGTAGTTAGCTGTCTGAGCAAATGTCATTAATCTGGATATAAATATGTTGATTGGTTTCGAACTGAAAGATCAGTTGATATTCATACTTGCTCACACAAGCATCGACACACCCATTATTTACATGCCTGTTTTGGGAAAAAACACACACTTAAAAAGAGCACACGGTCGAGTTTATTTGGAATCAAAAATGAGGCATGAAAACTGTGAGGTGATGTGCTCTTTCTGCAGGCCCTCTGACTGCTCCTGATGTGTGGCCTCATTATTCCTGATGCCATCCTTAATGTTCCTTCTCCGTTTTGAACAGCCATAGGCCGGAAGGTGTCCAGGAACCAGTGGGGTTGCTGTACTTCCTCAAGGAGGCTTTGAGCACATCCTTAAATGTTCTCCTGTTTGCTTCATAATCTCCTTCCATGTCAGAGCTTTAAATAGAATGTCCGGTGTGAGAATTATTTAGCCTGACAAACACATATCAATTGAGTATAATTGGGGCCTCAATCACCAGGGATATTAGTCGGGGACTCGCAGCCTTCCAGTGAATTAGAAGTATTTTGTGGACACAGCATTGTTGGTATTTCCATCCCTGGTGTTTTAAGATGCCTGCTGTATATAATGGAGGGGGCACCGTACGATGGCAGCCTCGCCAACGGTCTGTCTGTCATTTTGTCTTATTTTGTTATTTTTAGTGTGTTTTAAAAGTTGGTGTTAATGTTCTCTGGTTTGTTTTATGTGGGGGGTTGGGGTAGTGGGTCAGGGTAAACTTGTCTCTTACCTTGCCGGAGATGCAATTGTTTTCCGGATCGTATCTCCGATCGATCATGGAGCTGGAGGCCTTGCTCGGGACTGACTTTGAGCCCCACCGCGGGGACATGGACCGATCCCTTGCCTGGGATCGATGCTCCAACCGCAGCCTGCGGATTTCAACATTGGGGTGCTCGCAGTCTCGGGTAGAGACCGAGTCGGGAAGCGCCAGTTGTAAAAGGTTTGAGCAGCCCCGACCCGGGGTCAGAGCGTGGGAGCTGAGATTGCCTCCCGATGCAAGAGCTTGATCGCCCCGAATGTGGAGGACCCAAACGCCGCCGGTTACGGGAGTCATGATCGCCCCGTCAACAGAAGGCTTCTCGACTGCAGAAGAGTAAAGAAGGGAAGAGATTTAACTTTTTTTCGCAGTGAGCAATGTGGAGGAGTCACTGTGGTGGATGTTTATGTTGAAATATATTTTGTGTGTTTTGTTGCTTTCTAATGGTATGACTGTATGGTAAATCAAATTCCTCATATGTTGCAAAACATACTTGGCTAATAAAGTATGATTATGAGGGGTGCCCCCTTCCAAAATCATCAGCTGCATGAAACTGAAACAAGAAAAATCATTGCGATAAAATACTAAGACTACAGAGCTACAGTCACATGGGTTATAGTGACCAGGTATTATGCAAAGTCCCCAATGCAGATATTACTGTTTGACATGCTGTTTATAGATTGTGCAGTTTCAACACTGATCTTGGGAAAACATCACATTTGGGGTGATAGTTTTCGTCAATAATTCAGCAGCCCAGAAAAATGATCAATAATGTGGAATTTTAAATTTAAAAAAAATTATATTGTGCCCACAAAACTATTGGCGATTAGTAAAAACCAATCTATTAGTCTTCCTCATTGATTCTAAACGTTTATTAAAAACACAGTACATAAATTTTGTTTTAAGGCAATTGTTTTATTGCTCATTTTTTTGGTATACAAATGCCACATAATTCCAAGAAGTCACAAACAGTTACATCCCACAAATTCAGCAACTTTCTGTATTATCTGGTATCCTCCAGATCGGGTTTAGGAGTGTACCTTCATCCTGTAAAGTTCTGAAGATAGGAAGAACTGTTTCATAGAACCAAGGAAAGTATGACTGTATCCTGATTTCCCGAAACCATCTATGAATTCAGGCAAATAATATAGGAATTTAATTTGGAGAACAGTTTAAAAATGTCACTGCGGTTGTCTAAACAGTAGTGGAATATATTCGTGGTTCTAATTTAATTTTAGTGCCTTAATGCACCAAATCTTTGGTACTGGAATAATTAATGAATGCACAAAAGACTAAATCCCAGATTATATTGGCCCTTAAGGCAGACAAATAGTTTTTGGAATTTCCAGATGAAAGGCAGAAAGGAGGGAGGTAGTATTACAAGAATGTCCAAGTATTACAAAAGTATCTAATAATCGCCTTGATAGAAAGAATTACAACATGTAGCACTGATACAATTCTTCAGCATATTTTTGTTTTGAAACAGTGTTTCAAAAGGAATGGAAGAAGGTAAATCAGTCTGTAATACACGTTATAGCAGAAAGGCAAGATAGACAGTTTGAAAAAACTGCTCTAGGAATGGATTTAGCACATTGATACAAGTGCAGTTTGCCAAATTTTTAAGTGTAAAAACGATTAAATTGAATTTTATTTAGGGTTTGTTAACATCAGGCCTACTGGAAGATTATGCAGATTTCTCATCAGTGGTAAACGTGTAGCAACCTGATACCTGTAACTTGGGTTCCCCGCAACTTTACTTGGTTACTTCAAGTAATCTTTGGATGTCGGCTTCAACCTGGATGGTTTCAAATGATTTACTGTAGCGTTTGAAAGGTTCTCCGTCTGGTCCAATGAGGAACTTCTCGAAATTCCAGGAGATGTCTGAGCGGCAGACAGGGCTTCATACGATGTATTCGATCTCCTTTGTCATGATTCACAACTCTCTGAATTAAAAGTTTTTTACTCATCTCAGTCCTAAATGGCCTACCCCTTATTCTTAAACTGTGACCTCTGGTTCTGGACTCCCCCAACATCGGGAACATGTTTCCTACATCTAGCCTGTCTAATCCTTTAAGAATTTTAATGTTTCTATAAGAACCCCTCTCATGACCGACATTATTGTCACCTCCAACGTGATTCCACCACTCGTCACATCGACCCATCTCCGCCCCTTTCCTTCCGCAGAGACCGCTCCTTCCTCAACTCCTTGATGCACTCATCCCTTCCCACCTAAATCAACCCCTCTCCAGGTACTTTCCCCTACAACCACAGGAGATACGACACCTGTCCGTATATCTCCTCCCTTAACTCCATCCAGGGACGCCAGCAGTCCTTCCCAGTGAGACAGAAGTTTACATGCACCCCCACTAACCTTATCTACAGCATTCAGCGTTTCTGATGTGAGTTCCTGTACATTGGTGAGACCAAGCATATATTTGGCAACTGCTCAGTCCACCAAGGGCTACTGGATCTCCTGGTTGCTAACCATTTTAACCCCCATTCCCATTCTGACCTTTCGATCCAGCGCCTCTTCCATTGCCCGAGTGTGACCACACACAAACTGGAGGAAGAACACCTCATAATCCACTCAGGTTGCGTACAACCCAACTGTATGTACATTGAATTCTCCAAGTTTAGGCAACTTCTACAAACACCTTCCCTTCTCTCCCCCCCCACCCCACACCCTCCCCAACACAACACTCCCCTCCCCCACACAACACTCCCCTTCCCTTACTTTTTCCCTGAAACTTGACTGACCTTGAACCAGTTTCTTCCCACCACCACACCCTTTCCACCAAAAGTCGCTCAACTGGCTCAACAGTTCGCTGCTGTATTTATTTTGGGCCCACACCTGCATAATTCTAAGTTAAACAAATAAAATCATGAAATCTTGTCAAAGTTTTGAAGTCAGAAGATGAAGATAACATCATACAGACATACCATCTTCAAACCAAACAAAAAAAATCTTCACAAACTGCCTGGTATGTCTGTATGATGTTATCTTCATCTTCTGACTTCAAAACTTTGACAAGATTTCATGATTTTATTTGTTTAACTTAGAATTATGCAGGTGTGAGCCCAAAATAAATACAGCAGCGAACTGTTGAGCCAGTTGAGCGACTTTTGGTGGAAAGGGTGTGGTGGTGGGAAGAAACTGGTTCAAGGTCAGTCAAGTTTCAGGGGAAGGGAGTGGGATAGGGAATTGCCCGACCCCCTTTTCTCTCTTCCAGTTTTTCTCCTCCCGTTTTAACTGCCCCTGCAATCAGTCCGTAGAAGGGTCCCAACCTGAAACGTCAGATGATTCACGACCAATCGGGTTTCTTGGATTAAAAGACGGCAAAACTATTGCACCGTTTAAGTAACATAGAAAAATATGTGCTTTTCCCCCATAATCCTTGATTCCTTTAGCCCTAAGCTAAATCTAATGCCCCTGTCCCACTTCGGATACCTGAACTGGAACCTCTGGAGACTTTGTGCCCCACCCAAGGTTTCCGTGCGGTTCCCGGATGTTTTTGTCAGTCTCTCTACCTGCTTCCACTACCTGCAACCTCCGGCAACCACCTGCAACCTCCGGGAACCGCACGGATACCTTGGGTGGAGCGCAAAGTCTCCAGAGGTTTCCGTTCAAGTTTCCTAAGTGGGACAGGGGCATAACTCTCTCTTGAAAACATTCAGTGAATTGGCCTCCACTGCCTTCTGTGGCAGAGAATTCCACAGATTCACAACTCTCCGAATTAAAAGTTTTTACTCATCTCAGTCCTAAATGGCCGACCCCTTATCTTTAAACTGTGACCCCTGGTTCTGGACTCCCCCAACATCAGGAACATGTTTCCTACATCTACCCTGTCTAATCCTTTAAGAATTTTTAATGTTTCTATAAGAACCCCTCTCATCCTTCAATTCCAGTGAATACAAGTCCTGTAGACCCATTCTTTCATCATACGTGAGTCTCGCCATTCCGGGAATTAACCTGGTGAACCTACGCTGCACTCCCTCAATAGCAATAATGGCCTTCCTCAAATTAGAAAACCAAAACTGCACACAATACTCCAGGTGCGGTCTCTCCAGGGCCCTGTACAACTGCAGTAGGACCTCCTTGCTCATAAACTCAAATCCTCTCGCAATGAAGGCCAACATGCCATTAGCTTTCTTTACTGCCTGCTGTACCTGCATGCTTACTTTCAGTGACTGATGTACAAGCACACCCAGGCCTCTTTGCACCTCCCCTTTTCCTTACACGCTGAGTTACTCCAGCATTTTATGTCTACCTTCGATTTAAACCAGCATCAGCAGTTCTTTCCTACACCATTCAGATAATAACCTGCCTTCCTGCTATTGCCACCAAAGTGGATAGCCTCACATTTATCCACATTATACTGCATCTACCATGCATCTGCCCACTCACCCAACCTATCCAAGTCACCTGCAGCCTCATAGCATCCTCCTCACAGCTCACACTACCACCCAGCTTTGTGCCATCACATTTAGATGTCACATTTAGTTCCCTCGTCTGAATCGTTAATATATATTGTAAATAGCTGGGGTCCCAGCACTGAGCATTATGGCATCCCACTAGTCACTGCCTGCCATTCGGTAAAGGACCTCAATACCCTAACCCCAATACCATGTGCTCTAATTTTGCACACTAATCTCTTGTTTGGGACCTTGTCAAAGGCTTTTTAAAAGTCCAAATACACCACATCCACTGGCTCTCCTTATCCATTCTACTTGTCAAAAGACATAGAAACAAGATTCTCTGGTCTGATGAAATCAAGATTGAACAATGCATGAAATGTGTGTAGACCTAAATATTGTCGCTTCCAATTGTAAATACTCATATTGTGTATTAAAAATATTGAATGGCACCGACTCAGAGACCTGGACCTTAAATCACCAGGGCACAATTCAGAATTCACATTGTGCTGCATGTTGAAATTGACTTTCATTGCAATTGTACAAGTGGCATTTTTAATGCTCATGCTAGTAAATGAACCCAGTTTGGAACATATTTAGAAGATTAAGCACCAAATGGAGTGAGAAATCTTTGCTTCAATAGATCTAATGCAAGCAGATCTCTCTTCAACATAACAAAGGAACAGAGCAAATGATCAGAAGACATTATTGGCAATACATTTTCCTTGTATATGTAAAAAGTACACAGATGCTCCGAAGAATGGGAAATATTAGTAAAGGCTTCCAGCGATGATTGAAAAAACTTTATCAACTGCTAAAGTAGTCTTCTAATATTATGGGACAACATAATGTTTTGGTAGGCTGGGATTAAGGCTGGAAAACTGTTGCCGTCTATTGTTTCAATATTCATTTAACATTATTACTAATTTCAAATACACTATTTCATATAACGTAGGTTTGTCAGGGGTTATTAATTACAAAGTGGAAAATTGTATTTCATGCCATTGATTAAAACCAAAGTGAATTTCCACATTATTCCATCAAAACTGCACAGATCTATCACATCACTGTCAGAGGGGTTTCCTTTGAACTTTGGATGTAAATATTACAAGGGAATTCAAGAAAAGACCAGAATTATAGAAACACACAATCCGCAGAATTTTCAATTTTAAAAGTAATTTTCAGCTTTCAAAATGAAAAAAAATTCCTGTCCTTTGATTTCACAGATGCTCCAATTTAAACCTGTAAGGCTTGGACTTTGAACGGAATGATGATTGGTTTTAGCTCAGGGGTGGGGAACCTTTCATGTTGGAGTGCCGCATTAAGTTAGCTGATAATCTAATAAAGCCGCATCCAAGAAACTTTCAATTAGATATACTTCAAGGTGTACATTATTTTGGTTAAAACAGCCCTCATGACTTTCTTATGTTTTAATTTCAGTCCGGGAGGATTATTTTGTTGAATCTTCTTTTACTCTTGGTATTTTAAATACGTTCATTTTAAGATTAAAATAAAATAATAAAAGACGAACAAAAACATATTAATAAAAATAAAGGTTTTTTTCTACAAAATTTAGATTAATTCGAAAGGCCGCACTTATGGCCTAGAAGGCCGCATGCAGCCTGAAGGCTGCAGGTTCCCCACCCCTGGTTTACCTGCTTAGCAAAATGTGTAATGTTTTGTTTTTGACATGTACAGTGGTGGGATGGTCATGTTTGGGGGATGCCATATCAGTCTCCTATTTAATCCAAGCAGCAATACTTCCTATTTTCAGATCTCCAATGAAGACCAAAAATAGCTGGACAAATGGCAAAATATACATTTAATTGAAAGCAATTACGGCTATTACGCAAAATTAGTTATAGGCATTGCTCAAAACCATTAATCCACAGCACCGTCGGGACAGAAAATAAGTAAGAGAAGGAGCTTGTTCATTCATGAAAATATTAATTTAATTCGCCTTTATTAAAGCATCTTTTGATCATGCCTTTAAATTATTGTCATAATCGCAAACCCTTCTTGCAATTCTAAAAGAGTTGTGCGTGAGGAGATACACGGGTCTTAGAAATTATTGGACAAAAAAAAAACCACAAAGCATTTTTATTGAGCAAGAATAATAATAGCATTTTGCAGAAACTAACTACACAATTGGGGATATTTCAAGAAATTGGCATATTGATTGATCTTGAGACGTATTATCTGGAAGGGTCATTCACATATGAAACAAATACTGAAACTGCAGTCTTGTAGAAACTGGGCTACTGGATCAACATTCGGTGATCTGAACATGAATCACAGCACAGTAACTGTACAAAAAGCACAGCAGACAAGCCAGGTCCAAGAAATTGTTGAATCACAGAGCCAGGACAAAAATACAATACGATAAAAACTGACTGTACGGATTAATCCAACTCAAGGGAAAGGCAGGATTCAGATGAATATTTGAGATGACACAGTGTAGGAGCAGGCAACCAGGTCTTGAAAGTTTGAGGCATGACTCAGACAGTTGAATAGGATTTTTCATTTTTGCGATATTTCTAGCACCAGCAAGCTTTTTGTGAATTATCAATCCGCTCGGTTTTGCTGTCATCTTCTTCTAAATCGCCAATGACAAGTTCATCGGGTGTTGACAGCCTAAGTCCATCAAGCTCCTTCTTATGGGCCTGTAGCACTAGTTCCGTCAGTCGAGTGAATGACTATGGAAGAGAAGCACATCAAAATACCACGGGGTTACAAGAGTAACAAAACAATGCCAATGAAAGAAAATCATCAAACGGCAGAGGCTGGAAATTTGATACAAAAACGGAAAATGCTAAAATTATTTTTAAACGGTCAGGCTACATTTGTGGAAGGAGAAACAGTAAATGCTTTGGGTCAGGGGATTCTCATCCAAAAGCTGTGCATTTTGTACTGCTCGGACAAAGGGTCTTGGACGTTAAATGTTAACTATTTCACCCTCTACAGATGCTGCCCAATAAGCTGAGTGTTTCCAGCATTTTCAGTTTTTGTTTCAAAGCAACTACAATATTAAATTTTTTACCTATCATAAATACAAAAATACCTATTCATCTTTGGTTCCTGCCGCCTTATTTGTTGGACAGGTCTAACCCAGGTTGTACTTGCACTGCACATTGGAATGAATCCCGACGTACAGAGATTAAGGTGATGGCTAAGACCTTTGTGCACAATTAGTGCAATGATGAACACATCCACCCCAATCAGTCTGAAGACTGAATCATGCTGAAGAAGGGTCCCAACCCAAAATATCACCTATCCATGTTCTCCAGGGAAGCTGCCTGACTCGCTGAGTTACCCCAGCACTTTGTGTCCACTTGCACCCCAAATACCTTTCATCACTTCCTCAACACTCAAAAATGCTACATTTCAATATTCAAGGAATGAGCAAGGTAATGATTCAGTGCCAAACAACATCTATTCTCACCAGTGTTCTTATGAATGATAACTCTGTTAACGCACAGAGTGAATTGCCAACCAAGTTCAGATATATAGAGATTAAATGATTTAATGGTAGTACTCTTTCTGTCATGTTCCTTGCCAAAGTCTGCCCTAACCAATATTTGGCACAGATGAGCCATAGAAAATGTTGGTCACAGTTTGGGTGCCCTTAAAAATGAGATTTTTGTAACTTCAAAATATTACTCTATTCTCAGAATTGATAAAGATATAGAACATTTGAATGTCACCACTTTAGTATCAGACACATTATTTGTTTATATCATGTCAGCATGACATCAATTTCCCTTTCGAGACAGTCCAAGGAGTATTTACATGGTTGCAGCCCACAGTACGTAATGGTCAGAGGGCTGTAAACTGTTGCTGTTCCCAATAGAGCGTTGCGGCAGTCACACTGAGCTTCAGCGTGTCATCAGTTAGTACGTCTTGGAATTCAGAGGTTGCCATTCTGATACAATTGGTCGTGAACTTGATCCAGAAGACAAGAGTTCACAAAATGTATCTTTCACCAAACATATCATTTCGAGCGTACACAAAAATGGGAGAAACTCAGCGGGTGCAGCAGCATCTATGGAGCGAAGGAAATAGGCCACAAAAATGCTGGAGAACTCAGCGCGTGCAGCAGCATCTATGGAGCGAAGGAAATAGGCTTTGAGCAGCAGTTGATGTTTGTCTCGGCTTGTGGCTGGCAGTGGCCATGCAGCAGAGCTGTACATCATGCATTTGTTTGGGATGTATCTGAAAAAGACCATCATGTTACTTTTCATATTGTTTCAGAGAAGTTGAGGACCAAAGAGTAAGGCTTTCCAAGTGGTGTGACAAGTCTTCGCATAAGTCACAAACTCCTTTCTTTTGTCAGCGGTGACTTCAAAACATGTACTTTTTTTAATTCAACCAGCACTTAATAGCTTGTTTCAAAATATACACTGCCAACACTTAGTAGTTAATATCCACATTCATGTTAGAACCCAGGGCATATGAGATTCTGCATGGCTTATTAGAGCAGCAGAATTTAATAGACTGAAAGAAAAGCCTGATCAGTTGGAGCAGAGTTGCCAAGCACAGAGTGGACAAAACAAGGAAAATACAAAGTAAAACTTTTATATAAAACTAATAGAAAAGACAAGGTTATAAATTCTACAATATGCTTGTTTTAGACAAAATGCTGGAATAACAGCAAGTCAGGCAGCATGTCTGGAGAACACGGTGATGTTTTGGTTGGGACCCTTCTTAACCTATCACCTGTTCATGTTCTCCAGAGATGCTGCCTGATCCGTTGAGTTACTCCAACATTTTGTGTCTTTCTTTGGTATAAACCAGCATCTGCAGTTGTGTAAGCCTTTACAGTTCTTTAACTATAATGTTTCCACTCACCTCTTTAATGTTATAGTTGGTGCAGGCACTTGTTTCAAAGAAGTCCATTCCATATTTTTTGCAAGCTTTGCAAGGAAATATTGAAAGGATATTTAACAAGAGATCAAAAATGAATACAAAATTACCACCCATGCTATACTCCTTTTAACACAACAAAGGATAATGTGCTCATTTATTTTAGTACTTGGATGTATCCTTACACACCAATTCACATTGTACTCATCAAACATACCCTAATGTTGCACAACTTACTGCAGATATGAGTCAAGAACCGAAGACTCGGAGGAGGAGTTGGTCATCTGGTCAAACAAGCCTGCTCTGCCATTCAACAAGATCATAAGGAATAGGAGTAGAATTAGGCCATTCGGCTCATCAAGTCTACTCCGCCATTCAATCGTGACTGATCTATCTCTCCCTCCTAACCCCATTCTCCTGCCTTCTCCCCATAACCTCTGACACCTGACACCAAGATAGTGACTGATTTTCTACTTCAGTTCTATTTTCCTGCAAACTCCCCAGAATTAGGACAGAGATGAGAAAAATATTTTTCACACAGAGAGTGGTGAATCTGTGGAATTCTCTGTCACAGAAGGTAGTTGAGGCCAGTCCATGGGCTATATTTAAGAGGGAGTTAGATGTGGCCCTTGTGGAAAAAGGGATCAGGGGGTATGGAGAGAAGGCAGGTACAGGATACTGAGTTGGATGATCAGCCATGATCATATTGAATGGCGGTGCAGGCTCGAAGGGCTGAATAGCCTACTCCTGCACCTATTTTCATGTTTCTATGTAATCCTTAATATGCAGAAATCTAGCGTTCTTTAGATTGAACAAACTTAATGAATGTGCCTCTACAGCACCTCTGGGGTAAAGGATTCCAATCTTGGTTGCAATCCTTCCAGGCCAAATATCTTCCTTTGTTTTAGGAAAGGAGACCAAACCTGTATATAATGCTCCAGATGCAAGTATCACTTCAACAATACGGCGAGTTTGTCATGCTTACATTTGGTGTCACACTTGCAACAGCATTCATGCATATTGTACAGTACAGTAAACCTTGTTTTAACAGACACCTTCATGACAGATGTAGCAGACGAACCTGTCGCTGCCACCCGCGGCTCTCACCACAACCCTCAGCCGCTGACCCCAGTCCTGACTCTCAAGGTGCACCAGCGATCCCTTCTTCACCCACCACACGGTCCAGTTGACGTGGCTGTTGTTGTGGCTCACGTTGTAGCCCCTGGAGACAGCACTTCCTTTGGGCCACTGCCACTGACAGGACGTGCTCGGTCAATGTAGGTCTCCCTCCCCTATCACCGGCTGCAGCTTTTTCATGTTGGCCATCATTTTGTCTGCTCCCCATCACCGCCTTCTTCTCCTCCTTGTCGGTGGCAGCGGCCTGAAGAAAGCGCTGTCCCCAGGGGCTACAATGTGAGCTGCAACAACAGTGTGTCGCTCGCTGGTGCAGACCAGCAGCATTAGTGCCTAGTGTTAAGATGAAATGACACCAAATGCTGGAGTAACTTAGCAGACTGAATCAGTCTAAAGAAGGGTCCTGACGTCACATATCCATGTTCTCCTGAGATACGGCCTGACCTGCTGAGTTACTCCAGCACTTTGTGTACTTTATGCAGTAACCATCATCTGCAGTTCTTTCTTTCAACTGCATACAATGATAATACCTCACTCGGTTATAATGGACAACCAGCAATAATGGCCACCATTCCCCCCTCTCCCCCTATAGCCCATTATAATGAGGGTTTACTGTAATCGCAAAGAAAGACAGCTGCCCAATTCATAAATCTAGTTTGGACTCTCATTCTCTTAAATATTCTCAAGGATTCAACATTTAGATTCAAGACAACCACTGCAAAAACTCCCAAGACGCCCCTCATACCTCGAGCACTTTAGTTCAGCAACACCAATAGACCAAGCACAGCAGAAGTTGGTAACACCATAGTAACGGTTTCTGATTGGGAAATTATCATGACTTCCACTTGTCTTATATTTTAGACTGGTTCCTGTTATTGAACCACAATATCATCACCAGAGTTACTGCCCAACAGCACCAGAGACCCGGGCTCAATCCTGATTATGAGTGCTGTCTGTATGGAGTTTGTATGTACTCCGGTTTCTCTGGTTTCCTCCAACATTCCAAAGATTTACAGGTTTGTAGGTTAATTGGCTTCTGTAAAATGTTAATTGTCCCTAATGTGTAGTATAGTGATAGTGTATAAAGTGATTGTTGGTCGGTGTGGACACTGGGCTGAAGGGCCTGTTTCCACGCTGTAATTTTAAAGTCTAAAGTTTTAAAAAGGCATTCTTCATCATTTTAACCTCTTTTAAACATAGCTGCAGTGTGTAGCAAGAACTCACCTTATGACCTTGCCTTGCACCAACTTGCCTCTTCTGTTCCTCGTCAGCTTTGTTGGCTATGAGAATTTTCTGAACCCCTTCTGGTGCATACTGGGGTGAAAATATACAATGTGAGTATCGTGTTAAAATCTGAGTAATATTTATTCAAAGTGAAATAATGTAAAGCCACTCTCTTACCTCATCAACATCACTGGCCCATTTCATGATATGCTGAAAGGACCGCTCGCTTGTGATATCGTACACCAAAAAGATTCCCTGTAAGTAAAGAGCAATACAATTTGTATTACAAAGGTTCATGGAGCACAGTCGTTACTTGGATTGAGAATGTAGACCACAGTTGTAATGTTGAGATGTAAAGGGGCCTGTGCTGCTGCATATGTCTCTAGTTTAAGACTCTCTTTAGATGGATAACATTTTTGAGTTGCCGAATGATTTTACCTTTATTAAGGTTCAAAACAGCGGTCAGTATGATTGCAAGCAATGAATTAGCACTGCAGAGCGGCACAGCGCCAGAAACCTGGGTTCAATCCTAACGACAGATGCTGTCTGTGTGCGTTTTCCCCGTGACTGAGTGGGTTTACCAGGGTGCTCTGGTTCCTCCCACAAAGACGTACAGGTTAATTTGGCTTTGGTAAAAATTTGAAATTAACCCTAGTGTGTAGGATAGTGTTAGTGTAAGGAGATCGCTGGTCAGCGTGGACTCAAGGGACCGAAGGGCCTGTTTATGTGCTGTGTCTCTAAACTAAACTAAACTAAACTAAACTAAACTAAACTAAACGAGATTAAACTAATGAAAGCACTGGATATACTTAGCGGCATTTGCAGAGGAAGAAACAGAGTTAATATTAAGAACGATTCCTTCCTTAAAAACCAGGAAAAGCTGATGATAATAAAGTGTCATAGTAGAGAAAGTTGGGTTGGGCAGAGAATGGAGGGAGAGGCAGAGAGAACAAAAGGTGGGGGATGGAGGGGCAGGAGAGACTTGATGGCGCATGTGATGTTGATGCTGATTGGAGGCTGTTAAACAACAACGGTCTGCATGGATGTGGTGTAACGAGGACTATGAATAAACCTGAGATTACCAGAGAAAGAAAGGGAAATTAAATACGCTGGTCATGCAAAATGCAAGGCTGGAATTGCTAATTATCCAATGCTGTTGAACTCACTGTGAGCCCTCAGTCTGCAATGCCCAGTGTTGGATGAAGGACATCTATTCATCACACTTACGTCTGAAGAGGGTCCCGAGCCAAATATCATCAATCCGTGTCCTCTAGAGATGCAGACTGACCCACTGAGTTATTTCAGCACTTTGTGGGGGTTTTTTTGTAAACCAGCATCTGTAGTTCTTTGTGCCTCCAAGCTTATGTTCAGGTTTGTTGGAACAGTGCAGAAGGCAGAGATCAGAGTGGGAGTGGGATTACGATTTACAGTGACATGTTGCTGGAAGCTCAGCTTCTATTCCATAACCACATTTTAATCATGTTTCGGGGGGGGGGGGGGGGGTGGGGGGGGAGCCAAGTGGCCAGTCATTATTCAGGACAGTGGGCTTTTCCACAATCGGAGGTTGCAGTTACAAAGCTCAGCTCCTACACAGACAGCATTGAATAATAAGCAAACTAATGAATTGGGTTCACTTTCAGTGCTTTGGAACATCATATTGCCTTGGCAAAGACCCAATAAATTCCTCTTAAGGAACAAGGCAACCATAGTCTTAATCATTAAATAGCTCGGCAGCCATGCAATAAATTAAACCACAGGTAAATACACACCTGGGTTGTTAATTTATTTTTGATTTCTGACCCATCCTAACTTTTGGTGCAGTTCATGAACTTGCTTTCAATTGAAAATATTCTGGAAGCCAATAGGGCAATCATCGTTACTTCCCAGGACACAGAGAGTAACGTCGCAAAGCTCACCTGGGCCCGCCTGTAGTACTGCTTTGTAATAGTCTGGTATCGTTCCTGCCTGCGGTATCCCTGGGAACATAATTAAAAATAAAAATAATTCAATTATAATTGCCAGACCCAAGTTAAATTGAAATATGTGCACACAACTCAACTGTCAATAGCTTCCAATATTTCAACAGCCCAAGAACACCGCCATCCCTCTGTATTTCACTCATGTGCAATCTTCCTCCATTATGATAATAGTCTGCCTTATGATTCCTCTTATCAAAGTACACAACCATAATTTCCTCCATTAAACTCCATTTGCCATGTTTTTGCGCTCTCACTCAACTCACTTATCCTGTTGCGATGTCCAGAATTGATCATCCGAACATGCCTTTGAACTCTTTTCACGTAGTCAGCAAACTTGGATTCTTTTACACTCTGCCCCCTTAGTTGAAATGAGTTTATTGTCATATACTCCAGGGTGCAATGACATTACTGTTGCATGAAGTTCATGGAGTAAATAAATATGGTGATGATAGATACAACGACAAATGCAATAGTGGCATGGTGCAAACATTGTGGGATTTTTCAACCTGATGAGGCACAAGTATTTTTAGACATGATAGACAGTGCTCTGTAGCAAGAAGGATTACATCCCAGTGCCATAAGTACCTTACATTTGTTCTATCAAAAGAGAAATGTTTTCATTAAGAGTGTTAAGCAACATTTTGCTTTTGTTATGTGTGGCCAGAGGATATTTTTCATTATCTTCAAAGATAAATCCCACCACAAGTGCATGGTTTTGCTTGCCTCAATACGTGTTTGTAAAACAAACTATAAAGACTTTCCAAATGCTCTTTCTGTGGATTTCAAGGCTCGTGGATTAGACAAGAGTTTGGGAATGGAGATATCCGAGACAGGGGGGGATAAGTGGATCTGTGTTCATGGGAGAAAGGTGATGTTCAGGGGGGTACAGCACAGTGACTTAAAGCAAGTGGAGTAAAGGCCGGGAGATGAACTAAGGAGCCGGTGTAAGCTTTGGCCATGGCTACTGCGACTCCCACAATGTAACGTGTCAGAGAAAATGCCTCATTGATGAAGTGTGGCAGTGCTGCACGTTTGCTCATGATATCAGCTGAAGATGGAGGCAAGCAATGACTCAATGTAACTGCCAACCTAATCGACAAGGTGACCAGGTCAAAATCTAATTGCCCCGCATTGTTGAATGACTTTATTTCTTTATCCCCCCCCCATCTAGATTCTGTAAAAGCAAATTGTATTCCCTGTCTTGGATTATCTTGAATTCCGTATGGGCAAATTTCCTTAATGGCCGTAATGCAAGAGTTGCCTCACAATCCCAATAAATGTTGTCAAAGGAAACTTGAAAGTTGTGAGTCCACACAAATCTGGAGTTGATAGGGGTTTGTGGCTGAACGTCAGGGGTTCCACAGCCAGTGTGATTCAACTCAATCTCACAGTGCAGAAGGTTTGCTCACCACTGGGATACAGGAACCAGGAGCAAGGGTAGACAGCCCCATGATCCAGCATGCCTACCAATCTATGGTTCCCACTGATGATTTCACAGAAGCTAGAATGGAGACACGGCCCCAACTTTGTATCTTGCTTGGCATGGACGAGTTGTGTCTTCTTATGCTGTGAAAATCTTTTTTGTTGCATGCTTTTCAGTCAGCGGAAAGACTATACGATTACAATCAAGGATCGCTCTAGTTGGTGAGAGGATGGTTCAATTGCCTGATATAAGCTGGGAAGGAACGTCCCTGAATCTGCAGGTGGCCTTTACAAACTCTACCTCTTCTCTGATGTGAGAAGGGATGTCTGGGTTGTCACTCATCCTCGATTAAAACGGTTGTCTTGCCAAGGCAGCGTGAAGTGTAGATAGAGTCCGGAAGCGAGGTTGGTTTGCTTGATGGTCTTATGATGCATCCACAATTCTCTGCAATTCTTGTGGTCTTGGATGAATGAACTCCATTATTCTCCTGGAAGTCTTCCAGCCATTTCAATTTACCACCATGAAAGATATAACATTTCTTTTAAGAGTTATTTTCTATTCAAATTGGTCTCATAAGGTCTCACTGTTTGTCTCACAGGTTTAGGCACTAGCAGGAAACTGGGTCTCCTTAACCTTAAACTGAGATCTCTGGGTTAGCAAATTAGGCTAAAGGAGGGTCTCACCCCAAAAAGTCACCCATTCCTTCTATCCAGAGATGCTGCCTGTACCGCAGAGTTACTGTAACATTTTGTGTCTATCTTCTAACGTACCAGATACCAATATTGTAAGTATTCATGGGACCCATCCTTACATTAACTTTGCTATTATTCAAGTAAAGTCTTCAGTTTCCAAAGCAAAATACAACAGCTAAAAGCTGTTTTTAGAAAGCAGGCAATTGATTTGACGACAGAAGCTATTTGCACTTGGATCATTTCATGCCCAGGTGATGGATTATTGCCTTCTCGCCTCTTGACAGACTAAAGGCTGAAATTAATCATACTTTTAAACCGCTCAACACTAAATGGCTTCAGATTTATATTTCAGTCAGTCCTCAGCAAAGTCTGAGATTGAATGCTCTAAATTGTATGGATCTCAGAACATATGAGCATAACAACAATTAGGATATA